>NC_134788.1:19186901-19201901 GCF_046742065.1 Oratosquilla oratoria | reverse complement strand
AGAAGAAGAAGAAGAAGAAGAAGAAGAAGAAGAAGAACTCGAAGAAGAAGAAGAAGAAGAAGAAGAAGAAGAAGAAGAAGAAGAAGAAGAAGAAATCGAAGAAGAAGAAGAAGAAGAAGAAGAAGAAGAAGAAGAAGAAGAAGAAGAACAACAACAACAACAACAACAACAACAACAACTCGAAGGACTCGAAGAAGAAGTACTCGAAGAAGAACTCGAAGAAGAATTCGAAGAAGAAGAACAACAACTCGAAGAAGAACTCGAAGAAGAAGAAGAAGAAGAAGAACTTGAAGAAGAACTCGAAGAACTCGAAGAAGAAGAAGAACTCGAAGAAGAAGAAGAACTCGAAGAAGAAGAAGAAGAACTCGAAGAAGAAGAACTCGAAGAAGAAGAAGAACTTGAAGAAGAAGAACTCGAAGAGGAAGAAGAAGAACGAATGAAGAAGAAGGAGGCTAGAAAGGAACGGAGAGAGGCCAAAGCAAAAGATTTAGTGAAATAAGTGATTTAGTGAAATAAGAAACTATTTTTAAGATTTAGTGAAATTAGTGATTTAGTGAAATAAGAAACTATTTTTAAGGCACTGTTATGCTTTGAAATGCCAATTTTAGCCGGACTTAACAGGTATTATTGTATGAGGTTAGTGGACACCAGGGTTGGCGATTCTTTTTATCTTTTTGAAAAATATTAAAATCGATTTTTTTAATCAGATTTATTTGATTTAAATCGATTTTTTAAATCAGATTTATTTGATTTAAATCGATTTTTTGTTGTTGTAGATTTTATATATTGTGGGATTGCTATCTGATATGTGATCTGATTGTTAGAGGACATTTTTAGCATATCAATATAAGGAGCAGTGTTATATAGACCCCACAAGTATACAAGGAACGGTATAAGCCTACATGTAATATATATATCTGGTCAGCCCATTTCAAGTTTCAACAAGATTCTTGTTGAAACTTGTTCTAGGTAAGCAGCTTTCTTACTGAGTCAGTTGCTGCTTTGGAATCAACCAGGAAGGATGTCTTCTGGACCTGGCAGAGTAGTTCCTTCAGGCAGAAAAAATTATCCTGTCTGGAATTATTTTGAAAAACTCTACTAACAACTTCTGGCAAAGGGTACCGAGCTAAATGCAAAGACTGCAGCCAGGAACTACAGGGCATTGTGTCAAGATTAAAATCTCACAGAGATGAATGCCAAGGTCAGCCACAGCATACAGAAGAAGAAATTGATGACCCAGGTAAATAATTTTACTTATATTGTGTGCATTTCTCCCTTTTCATACGCAACTATATAAATTTGGTGAACAATGGAGAGCATGTGCAATAAGAATGTGAATGCCTAAAAAGATGATACTTCAACTTCATTACTTCTAAATTTGGGTAATGACTATATCACTTTGATATACTGTATCCACTCAACTTTGGGGCCTAGATGATTGTTATTCATTTTATTCAACATTGTATAATATATTTCATAGGTTCCATTGGAATTCAGCCCACCTGGGATTCAGCCCAAAGGGATTTAGCCTAACCTAACCCAACTAACCCATTATTTTTAGTGAATCTAAAAGTGGACTGAATCCTGTGTGGGCTGAATTCCAAGCCCACCTATTTCATATCCTGTTAATTATTTCCAAATAATCTAGTGGCTTGTGTGAATATGATCATTATCTAAAAAAATAACTACTGTACTCAAAAGTAGCCTAAATCACACTGTATTCATTCATTTATAAATTATGCAATATGCTAAAATTTTCTGTTTCCATTTCAGGATCTGTATCAACAGCTTCAATCCCTTCACCATCGGCTCCACTTGAATTATCTGCAAACCTGACTCCACCATTAAAAAGGTCACTATCAGACTCCTCCACAGGCGCCACTTCTGCTAAATCGTTTTCATCTAAAAGAAAGTCATCAACATCTCTGGACAGATTTATCATAAAAACTTCAGCCTCTCAAAAGGAAAATCTCGACAAAAAAAGTTGCAAGAATTATATTTGCTACAAATTCACCATTTCGTCTTGTTCAGCATCCTCAGTTTCTCAAGATGGTTCAGAACCTGAGGCCATGTTATATTCCTCCATCCAGAAAAGATATTGCTGATAAGTACTTGGATCTTGTTTATGAAAAGGAATATAAATAGTGTGCAGATGACCTGAATAATGAAACTGTATGTCTTTCAATTGATGGGTAGTCTAACATCCATAATGAGCCCATGATATGTGTCTCTCTAACAACATCCACTGGTTAGATTTATTTAGTTGACACAATAGACAAATTAGAGAAACCTCACACTGCTGAATATCTTCTATAACTTGTACAAAATTCGATCAAGAAGGCTGAACAAGATTTTGGTTGTCACATTGGAAGTGTTGTGACAGACAATGCAGCAAATATCACCAAGATGAGAAAACTCTTGGAGAAATCGAGTGAACCTGAGCATTCCGTCCTCACATACGGCTTTCTTTGTATACTTATGGCAAGTCTATATAACACTGCTCCTTGTATTGATATGCTAAAAATGTCCTTTAGCAATCAGATCGCATATGAGATAGCAATCCCACAATATCTAAAATCTATAAAAAAAAAAAAAAATCGATTTATCAAATAAATCTGATTTGAAAAAAAAATCAATTTTCTTATATTTTTAAAAAGATAAAAAGAATCGCCAACCCTGGTGCCCACTAACCTCATACAATAATGCCTGTTAAGTCCGGCTAAAATTGACATTTCAAAGGATAACAGTGCCTTATAGTGTCTTATTTCCCTATAAAAGTTTATATTAACTTATACTGCAATGAATAAGTCAATAGTTGATATATTTCTCCTATATACAATGTTAGGTTCCTAGTTCTGATACGTTTGTCCAATATAAAATGTTATGTTACAAAGAAAGCAATGGCCTCCATTAGCGGTACTCAGGGATCTGGGTGCGCACGTCCTGTGTAATAGTAGTCCCCGAACTGCAAAGAGAAAACAGAGAAGAAAAAGGAGATGAAGAAAGCTTATGACAAAGAAAGAACAGAGGAGAGGAGAGTTTTGTTGAAAGAAGCGAATAAGGAGGCGAAAAGAGCAGTGGCGCAGGCGCGAGCGGCGGCGCTGCAGGGCATGTATGAAGAACTGGAAACAAAGGAGGGCCAGAGGAAGATTTATAAGATAGCGAAGGAAAGAAACAGAGCAACGAAGGACTTAACATTGGTAAAGCAAATCAAAGACAAGAATGGTAAAATACTCACGGACCCTGACAAGATCCGGATGCGGTGGAGGGAGTACTATGAAGAACTCCTTAATCAAGAAAATCCAAGAATACGAAGAGGTACAGGAGTGGGAATGGAGGGAGAAGTAGACCCGATAAGAGAGGCGGAAGTAAGAGAGGCGTTGAAAAAAAAAAAATGAAAAATGGAAAGGGGGTGGGGCCAGACCAGATACCAGTCGAGGTATGGAAGAGCTTGGACGAAGAAGGGATAAAAATGTTGACGGAATTCCTGAATTTGGTGATGGAGAAAGAGACAATCCCGAGTGAGTGGAGGGACAGTATAATGATCCCGATTTTCAAGGGAAAGGGAGACATCCAGAGTTGTGCTAACTATAGAGGAATTAAGTTAACGTCACACACCATGAAACTGTTAGAAAGAGTGATGGATAAAAGGTTGAGGGCGGAGACCGAGGTTTGTAGTGAGCAGTTTGGGTTCATGAAAGGGCGAGGAACAATGGATGCAATATTTGCGTTGAGACAGGTGATGGAAAAGTACACAGGAAAGCAAAGAGGACTGTACTTGACATTTATCGACCTAGAAAAAGCTTATGATCGAGTCCTGAGAAGTGAGGTGTGGCGGAGTATGAGGTCGAAGGGAGTGAAAGAGAAGTATGTCAGGATGACTCAAAACATGTATAGGGATGCCAGGACAAGAGTGAGAAATGCAGCTGGTACCACAGAGGCTTTCTCAGCGGGAGCTGGGCTTCACCAGGGGTCAGCTCTTAGCCCCTATTTGTTTAACCTCCTCATTGATGTGTTGGTGGAGGAGGTGACAAAAGAGGCACCATGGAGTATGCTCTTTGTAGATGACATAGTGTTGGTATCAGAGTCGCGAAGAACTACAGGAGCGGTTGGAGCTGTGGAGAGGCTTATTAGAGGAATATGGGCTGAAGGTGAGTAGACAGAAAACGGAGTACCTGGAGTGCAATGTGACTCAGGAAGGCGACCTTTTCATGCATGACCACAAACTGCCGAAGGTGGAGGCCTTCAAATACCTCGGATCTTATGTAGCGAAGGATGGAGATCTTGAAAAAGAGGTTGACTACAGGATCAAGTTGGCGTGGAACAATTGGCGGAGAGTATCAGGAGTGCTATGTGACAAAAAGATAAGTGCCAGAGTAAAAGGAAAGGTGTACAAGACAGTAGTGAGACCAGCGTTGTTGTACGGAGCGGAGACATGGGCACTGAAAAAGGTACAAGAAAGGAAGCTGGACGTCGCAGAAATGAGGATGCTGAGGTGGATGTGTGGGGTGACGAGGTTGGATAGGATAAAGAATGATAGGATTCGCGGTACTGTGAAAGTAGTGGAGGCGTCGGCGAAAGCGCAGGAAAGGAGATTACACTGGTTCGGCCATGTGAAGAGAAGAGATGAAGACTACGTGGGAAGGAGAATGATGGAGATGGAGGTATAGGGGAGATGCAGGCGAGGGAGACCCAAGCTGCGTTGGAAGGACAGACTGAGAGAGGACCTTAAGGAGAAATATCTGGAGGAGGAGCAGGTGATGGACCGAAACAGGTGGAAACGACTAGCGAGGAACGGCGACCCCATATGAAAATGGGAAACGTCAACAGGAAAAGAAGATATATATATATATATATATATATATATATATATATATATATATATTTATATATACATATATATATATATACATATATATATATAAGTAATACACACACACACACATATATATATACATATATATATATATATATATATATATATATATATATATATATATATATATATATATTTGCGTATTTCGGCAGCAATCTTTCTCTAATGTATGTAGTGTTAAATGCGACGGAAATCTCACCCACTGTTCAGACTGGACGTCTGCTCACCACGAACTCGAACGGACCTCCCAAGTTCTAGTAAACAACGGTTTTCCTAATTACCTTGTAGAGAAAGCCATCAAGGATGAAGTTGACCGATGGTACATTGGACATAACCTCCACACCGACCCCCCAAACAAGACACCCATAAAACTATTCTACGAAAGCCACATGACATCAGCACATAAAACTGAAGAAAGAGTTATGAAGAATATCATCCGCCGCAACGTAAAACCAATACCCGAAGACAAATACCTCAGTTTCATTATCTTTTACTAGTCTAAGAAGTCTTCCAACCTTTTATTAAGAAATAACCCCTTCCCTCCCCCAGAACCCCTCCAGAGGAGAAACGTCATCTACATGCATACATGCCAACACGAGGACTGTGGAACTCGTACTTCTTATGTAGGAATGACGACTACTCGCCTCTCCAGACGCCTCACTTGCCACCTACAAGCAGGATCCATAAAAAATCACTACCTACACGAACATGGAATCCCCCCGACGAGAGAACTTCTAGTTAAAGGCACCATAATCCTAGACCAGAATGATGATGTCCATCTCCTATCACTACTGGAAGCCCTTTATATAAAAGATTTATCACCCTCAATAAACATCCAGAGTGGTGATCTCCTGACCCTTCCCTCTAGTAGGGACATTTCGCCACTCCCCCGATAAGGCTCCCCACGGAGCGCCATGTATCTAAATGTCCAGCAATTTGTATAGACCTTTCCCAATGTTAGTTTTTTCCATTTATAACCATGTATCAGAACAATTGTATTCAGTTGAAAATGTAACAAGAGTTACGAAACGTCCTGTCAGTAAATAATAGAATCGACTTTATTCGTCTCCATGCCCTACACATTCGGAGAATTCCTGTATTCCTTCAGTAAGGAGGAAAAACGCCTCTTTCGAAGAATTGAAAGTCTTCCGAAAAAGATCATCAACGCTGAGATTTCCGTCGCATTTAACACTACACACACACACACACACACACACACACATATATATATATATATATATATATATATATACATATATATATATGTATACATGTATATATATGTATATATACATATATATATGTATATATATCAATATATATATACATATATGTGTATACATACATGTATAGATGTATATATATATGTATGTATATTCATATATACATATATACATATATACATATATTTATATATATGCATTTATATATATATATACATTTATACATGTATATATATGTTTATATATATATATATATATATATCGATAATTTTTATGACAGTTGCATGCAGGGTTCGAACCCGCTGTACTCGACTATCCGTAGATTACCTGTACGGTGCCCTGGACCATTACACCACAGAGGCTATAAAATCCTTGAAACCTGGAATCGAACTGATTCCCGAGGGAAGGAAGATCACTTAATTCGGCGATCCGAATTCCTGTTTTACTCAAGGACCAGCCCACCAGTGGTATGGGGTAAGGACCGGGACGCACCCCTTTCACGCTTATCGCCATTGTAACTATGAGAGTAATACGCTAATGGCAGCGACATCAAACCGATAATTTTTATGACAGTTGCATGCAGGGTTCGAACCCGCTGTACTCGGCTATCCGTAGATTACCTGTACGGTGCCCTGGACCACTACACCACAGAGGCTATAAAATCCTTGAAACCTGGAATCGAACTGATTCCCGAGGGAAGGAAGATCACTTAATTCGGCGATCCGAATTCCTGTTTTACTCAAGGACCAGCCCACCAGTGGTATGGGGTAAGGACCGGGACGAACCCATTTCACGCTTATCGCCATTGTAACTACTGATTTTTTTTTTTTTTTTTTTTTTTTTTTTTTTTTTTATGAATGCAGCAATTCAACAAAACGAAACTTGTAGAGAGAGCACTCAGATAATGCGAGGAAGATCGGACAGGATAACTGGATAAATGGATCCCCCATACCTGCAGGCAAAATTTCCTTGCAGTTTCCATCAGGTACTTGTGAGCTAGGGCGTACACCTCGAGAGCCTCCTCAACAGACTCCAGGTCCATCCGGTCCAGGTACGTGTGCTCCAGAAGCTTCCGGAAGACCTCATGGGGATCCTCTGGAAGGTTGAGCTGCTTACCGGTAGTAGCCATGGGTCCCATCAGCATGGCGCCGAACACGGGCGACTTCATGGACAGGATCAGCCTGTGGGCCTGAGGGAGTCGCGGATTACTTCCAAGGCCTTCCTCGGGGGCAACGAGCGTGAAAGCACCACCCACCCTAGTCAAGGAGTGCAAGATGTTCAAGGCGAGTATCCACACTTACCTTGATGCAAACCCCTTCTGGAAAGATGATGTCCAAGTCGCTGTACTCGCCCGAGGTATACAAGTACTTCAAGCATTCCATGTTGCCATTCAAGACCATCTGCCATGGCTGGCCGCCCAAGGTTCCCGGCTCGACCATGTTAACTCTTCAGTTGCTGCCTGGAAATGTCAACTGGTTTAGCCGTGCGTTAACGAAGGTGCTTGGTCGGTCAGTGGCAGTCTCCCTCCCTATCATCGACAACAAATGAGAAATTTCTTATTTATTGTCTCGTATCATTTGCATTTTTCTTATAGTGTGTACCTATCCATTGTACTCTATTATTAAGGTTAATCATGATGATGTCTTATTAACGACAAAACGTTTAAATAAACGAAAGATTATGGAAACCTAATTTACCCCCAAGCTCTTAAAGGAAAAATACTCGTAATTATTTGAAAAATTGAGAATGCTACGAAAAGTTCAACAACTATAAGAATGCTATACGTACATGCGCGCACGCACACACACACACATTATTCCTCATACACTTCCTCCGCCTTCAGTTACATTTTGTTTGTCATAGTTTAAATCAATATATATATATATATATATATATATATATATATATGCATATACATATATACATATATATATATATATATATATATAATATATATATATATATACACAAGTTGTGTGTCAGTGTGTCAGATGGAAATAGGCTCCACTGCAAGATTCAAGTCCTTGCATTTATATATATGTATATATAAATATATATATATATACATATATATTTATATATATATATATATATATGATACACATACGTACATACATACATATACCAAGGCCTCTTCCCCCTTACAAGAGAGGTAGCCAAAAAGAAAAAAAGCATAAAATCATTCTCACCCATTCCATCCCTGAATACACTCCACTCCCCTCCACCCTCCCTCTTATTTTAGCACCTCCTGGATGACGGGTCATCCCTGCACCTTGTCCACTGCCCTGGGTTAGAAGCAGTGTCGCAAGACACAGCACATCCACAGCAAGGCCGCTTCATTAAATCGGCGACCCCCCCTCTCCGTCCCCCCATTGCATAAAAGGAGAAGACGGGGAGAAATCCCTTCGGGCTGCGTTAAATTTTACTCACATATACTACCTCACCCCGCATCCCCCACCCATTCCACCTCATGCATCACAGCATCATCCATATACAACCATTCTCCATTCACCCCTGTCTTCTGTCCTGTCCCGTCCTTCCTCAACAGACATTCTCCTCTTCCCCAAAGCCCCTTTCACCCCATCCATCCATCTCATCCTAGGACATCCCCTCATGCTCACTCCCTCCACATCTGCCTTCCATACCTCTTTTACTAGTCTTTCTTCACTCATTCTTTCCATGTGTCCAAACCATCCTAATACTCTTTCATCAACCCTATCTCCCAGCTCCCTTTCCACCCCTGTTCTCCTCCTCACCTCCTCATTTCTCACTCTATCCAGCCTAGTAACCCCCATCATACTTCTCAGACACCTCATCTCAAACACATTCAAACTCCTTCTCTCTTCCTCTCTTATGTTCCATGTTACTGCCCCATACAGTCCTGTTGGCACAATCACTCCTTCCTGCAGTCTCCTCTTAGCATCCATTCCCAAATATCTATTCCTCATTACACTTTTTAATCCACCAAGCCATTTACTCGCTTCTCTCAATCTACATTCTACATCCATCTCCACTCCTACTTTTCCTGCCACTTTTGCACCCAAGTATCTAAAACTATCCACTTCCTCCAGTCGCTCTCCATTAATGCTCACTTCCAGTCTACTGCCATTTTCACCCCATGTACATCTCATCACCTTACTTTTACCCACATTTATCTTCAGCTTCCTTCTTTCACACACTCTCCCAAACTCTGTCACCAACTTCCTCAATCCCTCCTCTGATCCTGCTACAAGCGCAGTGTCGTCCGCAAACAACAGCTGGCTCACCTCCCATTTTTCTCCATTTTCTTTAACTATCTCCAGTCCCTGACCCACCACCCTTGCATTTATCTCTCGCACCACCCCATCCATGTATAAGTTGAACAGCCAGGGCGACATAACGCATCCATGACGAAGTCCCACCTTTACCTCGAACCACTCACTCTCTCCATCTCCTTACACATGCTCTACTACTCTCATAGAAATTCTTGGCAGCTCCTAGCTTTCCTTCTATCCCGTATATCCGGAAAACCTCCCACAGTGCCTTCCTGTCTACCCTGTCATAAGCCTTTTCCAGATCCATAAAAGCCCCAAAAACATCCTTTCCCTTTCCTATAGCTTTCTCACATATCTGTCTTACCACAAAAATCTGATCAACACAACCAGACCAGGTGCCTTACCTGCTTTTATCATCTTAACAACTGCCTTCATTTCATCCTTCCTTATTTCTCCTCCATTTCCCTCACTCATCACGGTCATTTTCTTAGCACTTCCCACTGCAACTATCTTTCCCTCCCTATCCTCCTTCACATTTAGCAACTCCCTAAAGTACTCTGCCCATCTTCCTCTTCCATTATCATCTCTCAATCTGCAGCTTTTACCTTTTCTTCTTTATTTGATTCGCCTCCCCTTCCACTCCTAATTTCCTTCCAAAACATCTTTTTATTACTTTCAAAATTATCTGTCATACTCTTACCCCATTTCATATCTACTCTTTTCTTTGCCTCCTTTACCTTTCTCTTTACTTCTCTTTTCTTTGTACCTCTTTTTTATGACTCCCTCATCCTATTTTGTAACCAATCTGTGAAAGCTCGCTTCTTCTCTTCTACAACCTTCTTTGTTTCCTCATCCCACCATTCACTACCCTTCCTTCTATTTCCTCCTGTCCTTCTTGTTCCACACACCATCTTTGCACACTTTGTGACTCCCTCCTTGAACCATCCCCATTCCTCCTCCACTCCTAGCTCTACTCTATCCTTCACTCCCTCCCACTCCTCTCTCAGCTTCTTCTTGTACTCCTTCTCTTTTAAAGAGTTCACTCTAAGCACCTCCCTATCTTTGGTCCTTTTCCTCTTTCTCCATCTATCCTCCACTCTCAACTTACCTTCCACCAAAAATGATCTGATATTCCCCCACTCTCTCCCCTTAGCACATGTACATCCTTAACTCTTCCTATTATACTCCTATCTACCACTACATAGTCCATTAACGCTCTATCTACCACCCTTCCATCCACCACCCTCTCCCATGTGTATTTCCGAAACACTGTATTTGCTATCATCAACTTTCTTTCTAGATACATCTTCACCATCAGGTCTCCACTACGATTCTTTCCTTGAACTCCACGTTTCCCAATCACTCCGTCTATTGGTTCACTTCCTACCCTAGAATTAAGGTCCCCCAGTACTATTACATAGACATTTCTCCCTAATCCCTCTATGCACTCATTTAAATCTATCCAAAGAGCCTCCCTTTCTTCTACACTCTTCTCACTACCAGGCCCATATGCACTTACAAAAACCCAGATCTCCTTTCCCAGTTTCACCTTCATCCACATTATCCTTGAGGAAACCTCCTTCCACTCCACTACACGTTTACCTATCTCTTCACTTACTAGTATAGCCACCCTTCTCTCCCTCGCCCTCTCTTCACTCCTGATAACTTCCAAATTACATAAGAGGGTCTAGGAGTTTTGATATGTATATATATATATATATATATATATATATATATATATATACATATACATATATATATATATATATATGTACATATAATATACATATATATATATATATATATATATACATATATATATATATATATATTTTTGGAAATAGACTCAACCACTGGGATTCGAACCCTTGCCTAGGCGGCTTACGTCTTATAACGCAAAGGCCTTACTGACCATGCGTTATAAGACGTAAGCCGCCTAGGCAAGGGTTCGAATCCCAGTGGTTGAGTCTATTTCCAAAAATTGTCATATATATAATATATATATATATATATATATATACAAGCCGCGGGCTTTGCCCTTCCTTTTAAAACTGCACTTTGAAAATAATAGAATCATCCTTGATTAACAAATTTCCAAATTTCAACATATCTCATGGACAATGGTCACCTGACTGCATTACCACCTGGGCAGTCAACAAATTACTACCATCTCTGGTGAAGGCGGGTGACCTGCCCCGCAAAGCATTAGACGCTACTTGAGTCCTATCCATGTTCCTTCTTTTACTGTTTATAAGACATGCCTTTTGCTCCTCTACTCTGTATTCCACTGAAGAGGATCACAGTCCGTGATCGAAATATATGGAATCTATTTATTTCATTTCTTCTTATCCAACACAGTGGGTTTTTGTTGAAACATATTTATATATATATATATATATATATATATATATATATACATATCTATATATATATATATATATACATACACATATGCACAAGTTTCCCAAAACACATGTGAATACACAAACTATGTTAAAGACCATAGGGAACAGAAAGAAAACTTGGAGACCGAGCACTTTCGTGATATTTTCACATCCTGTAATTCTTGAATGTAAGGAAAGCGCTCGTATTCCAAGTTTGACATTGTTTAATCTGTGTCTAAGGGAGGATAAAGTTACGGACGACTGGAAGAGTGCCTGTATAGTTCCATTTTACAAAGGAAAATGGGGCCAATGTGAGTGTAGTAGTTTCAGAGGGATCAGTTTGTTGAAGATAAGAAGAACAGAAGTGAGGAACAGTGTGTGTTTAGGAAAGGTAGGGGTTCCATAAATAGGATATGTAAGAAACCTTTAGAAAAAGATTAGGATGCTTGTGGACCTTTATAGATTTGGAAAATGTTTATAACAGAATAGACAGGAAGGCACTGTGGGAGGTTTTGCAGATATATGGGATTGGGGGAAAGCTGTTATGGGCTGTCAAGAGTTTTCATGAGAGTAGTAGAGCCTGTGTCAGAATTGGAAATGGAAGAAGAGAGTGGTTTGAGGAAAGGTGAGACTGTCATAGGGATGTGCCATGTTGCCATGGCTGTCCAATGTATACATGGATGAGGTGGTACGGGAGGTAAAAGTGGGGGTAGTGGGCAGGGAATTGGAGATGGTCAAAAAGAAAATGAAGAAAAGTGGGACGTGAGCCAGTTGTTGTTTGCTGAAGACACTGTGCTTGTGGAAGGGCCAGAGGAGGAATTACGGGAGTTAGTGGTGGAGTTTGAGAATGCATATGCAATAGGAGAAAGTTGAAGGTAAATGTGGGTAAAGGTAATGTGATAAGATGTACAAGGATAAGGAAGTGGATAACTTTAGGTATCTGATGTCACATGTGGCCCTAGGAAAGGGAGGAGGAGGAGGAGGAGGAGTGGTGATGGAAGAAGTAAATAAATGCCCTTGGGGAGAAGAAAGATGCAGGGAGGAAAGCTATATGGAGAGAGAGAGAGAGAGAGAGAGAGAGAGAGAGAGAGAGAGAGAGAGAGAGAGAGAGAGAGAATGATATATGGAGAGGGAGAAAGAAGGCTATATGGAGAGAGAGAGAGAAGGAGAGAGAGAGAGAGAGAGAGAGAGAGAGAGAGAGAGAGAGAGAGAGAGAGAGAGAGAGAGAGAGAGAGAGAGAGAGAGAGAGAGAGAGAGAGAGAGAGAGGGAGGGAGAGGGAGGGAGAGGTAGGGAGGGAGGGTGAGGGAGAGAGGGTGGGAGGGAACGGAAAGGGAAGGGAGGAAGAGGGAGGAAGGGAAGGAAGGGAGAATGAAAGGGAGGGAGGGAGGGAGGGAGAGAGAGAGACTGAGAGAGAGAGAGAGTGATTGTGGGAGAAAGAAAGAGATTAAGAGAAAGAAGGAGGAAAGAGGGGAGAGAGAAGAGAGAGATATTCTTTGCGCGACTGATAAGAGTGGGGTAGAACGTGCGTGCGTATGTTTACCAAGTTGGTGCAAAATTATGAGAGAAACCGCAGGAGAATCTGTGGCGTAATTATGTGTGACTGACAGTGCGTATTCCAAGCAAGAGAAATTAATAATTTGTTGAAAAATAAGCTCACAAAGTATCGGCAAGTCGTGCACTATTTCTTTCGGCGCAAGGCCAACGGACGTCGTTCGCCTTTCCCGGTTTTCCGACCTGTGCATGACCTTATCTGGATTTTAACACTTTCACAGACAATTAACCCATTCAACTCCGATGACAAGATGTCTTGTCATTTGGTCAAATAAAACAAAAAATCATAAAACACCAAAATGTTTGATCAAACACCAGAAAAATATGACGTCAGTCCTCGCTTCGCTCGCAGCGAAGTGAGGACTGACGTCATATTTTTCTGGTGTTTGATCAAACATTTTGGTGTTTTATGATTTTTTGTTTTATTTGACCAAATGACAAGACATCTTGTCATCGGAGTTGAATGGGTTAAGAGTGATGCGGATGCGGACCCACCGAGGAAGAATACGATGTTTACTATATTGTCGGGATCAACCAAGTACGTTCCAAAACGTCAACACATCCGGCCAAGTCTTCCACTGTCCTTTTTCTTTCTTTTTCGTTCTTTTCGTATCAAGTGAAACGATTTTAGTTATGCAATACGAGTCTAACATTAAACAGTCAACTGTTGCTGCCTAGTGAAACGATATTAGATACTCAATAAGAGTCTAGCATGAAACAGCCAACTATTGCTGCCTAATTATGATAAAGATACAACTACAACAACCTGTTAAAATCAGAGTTGTTTTGAAACAATATAATGCCTTCGAAATGTACACACACGCACGCACAGAACAAAACTAGATATGCCACGACTAAATTAACAACCGTTGTAGTATTTCTGCTCTTGCGGTGAAAAGTTACAAGTGCTCGGAAGATATCCCTTGCGACCAAACTCCTACGTCACGCAATACACGTAAGCTCTCCCTCTTGAGGTCTGATTGCATTGCAACATCCCCCCCCCTCCTCCAGCCACCGTCTTTCTGTTTCCTCGCTTACCTTGCAAATAACGACGAAAAGGAGGAGACGCACAACTTTCTTGTATTTAGTGGTGTACGCGATGGCTCCGGTGAATGACTGACTTGTGACGACAACGACGACGTTGGGCGAGCGTCTGGCAACTCCAAAGTTTCCAATACTCCTCCTCACCACCACCAGATGTGGATTCGCACTACAGATATTTTGACATTGAATGTCCAAACGCTTTCAAGCAAATGCAGGCGTGGTCTGTGTGCGCTTCAAAGCTTTGTTCACTCCGTCATCACGTCATTATTTTGTAACCTTATCGTTTACTCGCGGGCATTTCACATTGCAATGCTTAAAGTTTGCATATGACAGTTTGTGGGTTGAGTTAACCCAAACAAATGGACAAAAAATGAATATAGGTGTAATATATAGGCCAAAGACATTATCATTAGCAGACGACAAACTGTTATTTCAAGAACTGTCTAGTTTCTGCAACCGGGATTTATTGATAATGGGTGATTTCAATTTTACTGACATTGATTGGATGACCCTTGAACATGGCCATATAGGTAGTCGCTTGATTGATTTTCTTGGTGACAATTACTTAATTCAGCATGTAAAAGAGCCCACAATATATGGAAACTTACTCGATTTATTGATCACTAGCCGCGAAAGCATGGTAACTGATGTAGAAGTCGGTGAATCT
>NC_134788.1:19171901-19181901 GCF_046742065.1 Oratosquilla oratoria | reverse complement strand
AATAACCGCTGAACATAACACACACACACACACACACACACACACACACACACACACACACACACTTTTAAATCATCCAATCATAGAGAAGGATTTGTAAATTTGGCACACACCACAGCAAGATTAATCATCGAGGGGGCACAAACGGCGGACTCTATCCAAGGCGACCTGTGATATGACCCGCTTAGTATATAGACAATGTATTCCAATTTGCCTGTACTATTATCTCTCTGAAGAAGACTGTCGAAACGTTAGAGAATAAAATTCTTCTACTCCTTCCTGGAATTTACCCATACCACTCTTGCCATACATACATATATATATATATATATATTATATATATATATATATATATATATATATATATATATATAGATAGATAGATAGATAGATGTGTGTGTGTGTGTGTGTGTGTGTGTGTGTGTGTGTGTGTGTGTGTGTGTGTGTGTGTGTGTGTGTGTGTGTGTGTGTGTGTGTGTGTGTGTTTGTGTGTGTGTTTGCGTGTGTGTGTGTGTGTGTGTATGTGTGTGTGTGTGTGTGTGTGTGTGTGTGTATGTGTGTGTGTTTATGAGTGTCTGTGTGTGTTTATGTGTGTGTGTGTGTTGTATGCGTGTGTGTGTATATATATCACAACTAACACCACAGTCGGACGAAGGAAAAAAGTTGTGTAAGCGGAACTATATATTTCGATTGCTACCTGCAATCCTCTTCAGTAGTACAAAGTGGCAGGGAGGAGGCTATCTTAAGTAGCAACCTCTTACAAAAGAAAGGGAACATGAGAAAATAAAGAACATCACTGCCCCAACCCTAGTTGACCTGAGGCTGACACTTTTTATGGCCTCCCCAAGTTACATAAAGAGGCCCATTATTTCCAACAGGGGTTCTTGTTCCAGCAAACTCTCTAAATGGCTTGCGGGTTTATTATCACCATTTGTGGGCAAATTTTCCAATTCCCATTTGAAACATTCAGAAGATTTCATCCAGAAAATAAAGGAGATTAACATAGTAGGCCGTCGCTTATTAAGTCTTGATATTATCTCATTATTTACGAACATTTGTGTTGATGATGTTTTGTCCTTTCTAGAAACTAAGCTACAACCATTCCAAGACAAATTCCCCCTTCCGGTTTCCAAAATCATTGCTCTTGTACGCACCTGCGTGTCATCTAATGTCTTTTCCTTTCAAAATCGGTTTTTCAGGCAAAAGTTTGGTTGTAGCATGGGTTCGAATCTTTCTCCTGTTCTGGCTAATCTTTACATGGAATACTTTGAGAGTGTTCTTCTTCCAACAATTAAACCCCCAGGTATGATTTGGTTAAGATACGTTGATGATATTTTCACTCTTTGGGATGAGAGTTGGGGTCCCTTTGATATTTTTCTAGATAAACCTAATAATTTAACAACCAACATCAAGTTCAAAGTGGAATGGGAAAAAGATGACAAAATCCCCTTTTTAGACATCTTAATCATGAAGAATGGGAATAAGCTTGCCTTTACTGTTTTTAGAAAGAACACTCATTCAGGTAGTTACCTCCATTTCTTCAGTCATCACCCAGATCACATTAAAAGGAGTGTAGCCTCGGGACTTTTTCTCCGAGCCTTTAGGATTTGTAGCCCCCAATTTTTAGAACACGAATTAACTTCCATCAAGTCCCAATTAACAAAATTAGCCTACCCTCATTGGTTTCTGGATAAAGCCCTTAGTCAAGCCAGAACAAGTTTTTTCAAACACCCTTCCACTAAGTTAAAGAAAGAGAGACAAAATCCCCTAGTCATCCCCTTCTCAGAGTCCATCAGTCAATTGTCCAAGTTTCTTCCCAAAGAGAAAGTAAATTTAATTCATAACTACCCTAATACTATTAACAAAAAAGTTGTTAATGTTCACCAGAGGTTGAAGGAAGAACATATCCCAGGTGTTTACTCCCTTCCATGTAAAGATTGTAACCTTTCTTACATTGGCCAGACGGGAAGAGACCTACCGACAAGATTAAATGAACACAAAAGGTCGATTAGATATGGCCAAATAAATTCAGCAGTGTTTCAACACGTTAATAAATTTAATCACCGGATGGACTGGGAGAAATCTGATCTCATTTATAAATCAGGGTGTGGGTTCAGAAGGAAAATGGTGGAATCAACATTAATTGATTATCTGCCCACGATGAATATTTCCAAGGGTCAATGGATCCCAGACATCATTTCAGGACTATTCATCACCAAAAATATTGTCAACAAGCTTCCTTCCCCTCCCCCTGACCCGACCTCGTGTCAGCCTCAGGTCAACTAGGGTTGGGGCAGTGATGTTCTTTATTTTCTCATGTTCCCTTTCTTTTGTAAGAGGTTGCTACTTAAGATAGCCTCCTCCCTGCCACTTTGTACTACTGAAGAGGATTGCAGGTAGCAATCGAAATATATAGTTCCGCTTACGCAACTTTTTTTTCGTCCGACTGTGGTGTTAGTTGTGATTTATAAATGTGTTACTACATTTCTCACCTGTGTATATCCATATTTAAACATGATTTAATAGTAACGATGATAAGTATTTTCTAAATGGAACATGCTGGATTTTGCTCAAAATTTAGGTTTTCCTTTGATGTCGACATTTTGGTTCTCTATCAACCCCTTCCATACTCATTTCTCAAAAAAAAAAAAAAAAAAAAAAAAAAAAAAAATATTATTTTTCCACATTCTTTGTATTTTGGAGCTTCCTTCTTGCATACCGTCGATCTGAAACGGAAAACTTCCAGTTGCGTCGCATCTCCTTTGTATCCTATGTGTACTAGATCTTTGTATTCTGCCCCACACAATGTACGCGTTCCGTTTTTATTCCTATGTTTTTGTTTCTGTCAAGGATGCGTTATGTCGCCCTGGCTGTTCAACTTATACATGGATAGGGTAGTACAAGAGGTAAATGCAAGGGTGGTGGGTCAGGGATTGGAGATGGTTAAAGAAAATGGAGATAAGTGGGAGGTGAGCCAGCTGTTGTTTACGGACGATACTGCGCTTGTGGCAGGATCGAAGGAGGGATTGAGGAAGTTGGTGACAGAGTTTGGGAGAGTATGTGATAGAAGAAAGCTGAAGATAAATGTGGGTAAAAGTAAGGTGATGAGATGTACAAGGGGTGAAAGTGGCAGTAGTCTGGAAGTGAGCATTAAGGGAGAGCGACTGGAGGAAGTGGATAGTTTTAGATACTTGGGTGCAAATGTGGCAGGAAAAGGTGGAGTGAAGGTGGAGGTAGAATGTAGATTTATCGGCTGAAAGAAACCTGCACAGCGAAGCTATAGCGATAATCCCATACCACACTCCTGGTCATATGGCCATTTCCCGAAGGTTGAGTGTGGTTGAATTTTCCGCCAAAATCATCGGAAATTTAAAATTCCCGGCTCTGTGCAGGCATGCGCATTGTCGACCCCACCTCCCCCTCCCTATCCCCTCCCTTCTTAGCCGGCTGCCCGGCTTGCTGAGTCATCCACTTAGATCGCGGAAACGGGACGGAGTGGTTAACTCGCTGCCCACATGGGAGCAGGCGATCCCGTTTCCTGCTGGTTAATCATCTGTTAGTTTTATCGCTTTCCGCTTGGCTGCTGGTTTGTCCCATTCTTCGACTACCCTATTAGTGATCCAAATGTTGCCTTCTTATAACTTGTGCTCCGGTTTGTGCCCGTTGCTGCGAGTCTGGTGGTGCGGATGGGGGCTTCTGGTCTCGGCGGCCCCTTACCTAAGTTCTATGGTCCTCTACGCCCCACAGCTTGGATCGTCAGGCCCTAGGCGTAGACTTTGATTTTATACGAGCACAATCCGTCCCCGTCTTCGAGCCGTCCCTGGTAAACAACCCGGGTCCTCTCGGAGGACAGGGGACGTGTCTTATGGTACGGAGTGTGGCGCCCCCCAGGGTCATCAGGCCTCTCGGCAGCGCCATACCTCCGACCATCATCGGTCCTCTATTGCCTCACGGTTTGTATCAGGCCCTAGGCGTAGACTTTGACCATATACGATCGCAATCCGTCCCCGTCTTCAGGCCGTCCGTGGTAAGAACCCGGGCCTCTCGGAAGACAGGGGGACGTGTCTTATGGTACGGAGGGTGGCGCCCCCCAGGGTCATCAGGCCTCTCGGCAGCCCCATACCTCCGGTCATCAATGGTCCTCTAACGCCTCGCAGCTTGTTTCGTCAGGCCCTAGGCGTAGACTTTGACCTTATACGATCGTAATCCGTTCCCCATACGTCTTCGGGTCGTCCGCGGTAAGAACCCGGGCCTCTCGGAGGACAGGGGGACGTGTCCTATGGTACGGAGGGGGGTGCCCCCGAGGGTCATCAGGCCTCTCGGCAGCCCCATACCTCCGACCAATAATGGTCCTCTAACGCCATATGGCTTGCTTTGTCAGGCCCTAGGCGTAGACTTTGACCTTTTCCACTCGTAATCCGTTCCCCATACGTCTTCGAGTCGTCCGTGGTAAGAACCCGGGCCTCTCGGAGGACAAGGGGACGTGTCTTATGATACGGAGGGTGGCGCCCCGAGGGTCATCAGGCCTCGGCAGCCCCATACCTCCGACCTTCAATGGTCTTCCAACGCCTCACGGCACCTCCCTCCTTCCAGGTCTCTTAAAAAGAAAAAATTACCATGTTACCACCCAGCCCTTCTCATGAGCCACAGCCAACCTCTTATCAACTTCACCTGGCTTGAGTTTAAAGATGACTTACCTGATGATCCACCCCCAAGTAAAACACAAAAGAACTTTAGGCTTAGGGAGTCTAGTGTTAGTTAAAATTAGTATAAATTAGTTCAAAGATAAACTACAAACATTTAGTGTAATAAGAAGAGGAAAATCAGTTTTAGATAGTACAGTTTAAGTTGACGCAGTGTTAGGTATTACATAAATAAAATGACCTTAAAAAAAAAAAAAGTGACTTAGGTCGAAATGGAAATGATTTTTCCTATTCAACTTAAGCTAATCTATAGTCATGATGGTCGAGAATTTTACCATGTTAAAATTAATTTCAACGCTCACTGTGACTCGGGTCGAAATGGCCATCACTTTTCCTATTCAACTTAAGCTAATCTATAGTCATGATGGTCGAGAATTTTACCATGTTAAAATTAATTTCGACGCTCACTGTGACTCAGGTCGAAAGGGACATGACTTTTCCTATTCAACTTAAGCTAATCTACAGTCATGATGGTCGAGAATTTTACCATGTTAAAATTAATTTCGACGCTCACTGTGACTCAGGTCGAAATGGGCATGACTTTTCCTATTCAACTTAAGCTAATCTATAGTCATGATGGTCAAGAATTTTACCATGTTAAAATTAATTTCAACGCTCACTGTGACTCAGGTCGAAATGACCATGACTTTTCCTATTCAACTTGAGCTAATCTACAGTCATGATGGTCGAGAATTTTACCATGTTAAAATTAATTTCGACGCTCACTGTGACTCAGGTCGAAATGGGCATGACTTTTCCTATTCAACTTAAGCTAATCTACAGTCATGATGGTCAAGAATTTTACCATGTTAAAATCAATTTCAACGGTCACTGTGACTCAGGTCGAAATGACCATGACTTTTCCTATTCAACTTGAGCTAATCTACAGTCATGATGGTCGAGAATTTTACCATGTTAAAATTAATTTCGACGCTCACTGTGACTCAGGTCGAAAGGGACATGACTTTTCCTATTCAACATAAGCTAATCTATTGTCATGATGGTTAAGAACTTTACCATGTTAAAACTAATTTCAACGCCCACTGTGACTCAGGTCGACATAAACATGACTTTTCCTATTCAACTTAAGCTATTCTACAGTCATGATGGTCGAGAATTTTACCATGTTTAATTAATTTCAAAGCTCACTGTGACTCTGGACGAAATAGACATGACTTTTCCTATTCAACTTGAGCTAATCTACAGTCATGATGGTCGAGAATTTTACCATGTTAAAATTAATTTCAACGCTCACTGTGCCTCAGGTCGAAATGAACATGACGTTTCCTATTCAACTTAAGCTAATTTACAGTCATGATGGTCGAGAATTTTACCATGTTAAAATCAATTTCAACGCTCACTGTGACTCAGGTCGAAATGGACATGACTTTTGCTATTCAACTTAAGCTAATCTATAGTCATGATGGTCAAGAATTTTACCATGTTAAACTAATTCAACGCACACTGTGACTCAGGTCGACATGAACATGACTTTTCCTATTCAACTTAAGCTAATCTACAGTCATGATGGTCGAGAATTTTACCATGTTAGAATTAAATTCGACGCTCACTGACTTAGGTCGAAATGAACATGACTTTTCCTATTCAACTTAAGCTAATCTACAGTCATGATGGTCCAGAATTTTACCATGTCAAATTTATTTCAACGCTCACTGTGACTCAGTGATGTCACGGTATGATAAGATTACGTCATTATGTGATAAATTGGCGTCACCATGTAGTCCTATGACGTCAATTTGTGTCCCTGTGACGTCATGAGACGATCCTATGGCGCCATGATTAAATCCGGTGACGTCACAGTATAATCACATGATGTCACTAGGTATCAAACATATAGAAGTCCGCTTGTGGGTGATGAGACGTCACAAACTGCCACAGCACACTATTGGATGAGGACGCTCGCCACGGGCTTCGAGGACTTCCCGCGGGAAGACTTGGGGTGAGTTGGATACATACCGAGGGTCCAGGCTCGTCGTAGTGGGAGACGCTCAGGGAACGTCTTCACCCAGGACGAAGCCTCTTGACTAACGCCCACGGACGAGGTCGCTCGGAAACGAACTCGGCCTCGCATGCTCCCTTTCGGTCTCTCGCTTACCCCGAGGATCTTCACGAAACTAGTGAGAGTGGTAGGCGTATGCTGGACGGAAGCAAGCGTCTCCACACTCATGTTCCTAGACGGCTAGTTGATGCATTTGCCCACCGGGGAGGGTGCATCGGCCGACATCTCGGGGGCTCTGAGAGTGTTGGCGGACGTGGAGTTCGGGGTGGACTGGGACGGGTCTGCCCTTGCTCCCACATAAAAAAAGGGGGGTGGAGGGGGCAAAGGGCGACCGAGGAGTGGGGAGGGGCCAGGAACCGCTGAACAGGATACGAATTTCGTATAGTCACGCATTGTGTGAACAGTGCAATGTTGTGCATGTCACATTCTTCGGCGTGGGTACTTGACGTTTCTTTCTCCCCTTTACTGAGTGATAAAATGAATGAGACTCCCATAGGAAAGACACACATAATAACGGTTTGATTCAGGTTTCACCTCTCCTCCCACCTGTCCTCGTCTCATGCATAGCTTCGATGTGCAGGTTTCTTTCAGCCGATAATATTTCTTTGTCGCCGCTCGTGCCGCTTAAATTGTTCTTATCGGCTTAAGAAACCTGCACAGATTTAGGGTCCCTCCCTCCTCCCACAGGCGAAGCCTTCATTTCTCATTGAAGTGGACGGCTCAAGCAAGCCGGGCAGCCGGCTAAGAAGGGAGGGGATAGGGAGGGGGAGGTGGGGTCGACAAAGTGCATGCCTGCACAGAGCCGGGAATTTTAAATTTCGATGATTTTGGCGGAAAATTCAACCACACTCAATCTTCGGGAAATGACTATGTGACCAGGAATGTGGTATGGGATTATCGCTATAGCTTCGCTGTGCAGGTTTCTTAAGCCGATAAGAACAATTTAAGCGGCACGAGCAGCGACAAAGAAATAATATTTGTATATAAATCTTTACAAGTACCTTTGACTTGTAAATATTCTAAGATGATATGAATGATTCCCAAGACCCTATGTCGTTGGGATATCTGCTCACAGAATAAAATTGTATGTCACCATTCAATTTTGCGTCATCATGAAAAAAAAAAGGAAAATCAAACATCGTTCATTAAAGTTAACAAGAATAGCAAGATGATTATAACAAAGGACATATGATTGAATTAAGGGTTTGCGAACAAATTCTAAACACGATTCCAAGCTCTTAAACACAATTGTTAACAGGGGTGAAAGAGAAAGTCACCAAGAGAGTCACTGTCCAGGCTTCCCGCGTCATTACCATAGACTTCACACACAATATCCTAATTGATATCTGAGTCAGAATACATAAACAGGGGGAGGAAGACTTGCATAATCACAACCGAGGAGTCTTCACTACCACATCCTTCCTACTGGACTTTCTAATTAGCTCTTCCACGCGCCCAGAGCGCCCCTTTTTATAGAACAAACTCACTTCTGATTGGCCCAAAGAATCAGCGTATATGGAGTTTGAACCTGATTGACCAAGACAGACTAAATGTATTTACACGCGCGCTGGTGAAGCTACCCATGCAAATACGACGAAAACGATTATACAATACCTTGAATTAATACATAATTTATATTACATAAACAGCATAGTACACAAAAATAATAATGCATCTGACAGAACTAACATAGATATCTCCCTACGCGTGACGTCCAAAACGTAACGTTCAATGCCCGTCTTTTCACCGAAATAATGATTATATTCATACATTGCATATATAGGATACTCATGTATGTAGCAATATATTTATATATATATATATTATATACATATATTTATCTATATATATATGTATATGTATATACATACAAGTTTGTGTATATGTATATATATACATATATATATGTATACAATATATATATATATATATATATATATATATATATATATATATATATATATATATACACGAGGGGGCATAGTAAAGTTTTAATTATGACCATGAAGTAAACGAGTCACACATTTCTCCCATCGTTTCATGACCTTTCGCAGGCCACCGTTGTAGAAGTCCTCAGATTGCGTTGAAAATCACTGTTCTACCCCTTGAATTATGTCATCTGTGTCTTGAAATCGCCGACCCCGCAGTGGATTTCTCATCTCTGGGAACAAGAAAAATCGCTTGGGGAGAGATCGGGAGAATAGAGCGGATGCGGCAAGATTTCATAGCCACATCCCCCTGCATCCACGACCGCAGTTTGAGATGAGTGAGCGGGTGCATCGTCGGCAAGGAGACGGACTCCTTTGGTGAGCATACCACGGCGTTTCTTCTTCAGAGCATCTCACAACTTGTTCAGAAGTGTGCAGAAGTATGCGCTAGTGATGGTCTGACCCTTTGCAAGGTAGTCTTTGAGGATAACTCCACGACAGTCCCCCCAAAAAAACGACAGCATGACCTTCCCTGCGGACTTCTGCACCTTAGACTTCTTGGAGGGGGGAAGGAGATGTGGTGCACTTCCACTCCTTGCTCATCTCTTTGGTCTCTGGATCATACAAATAGATCCAACTTTCACCCATAGTTACCAGACGACCTAAGAAATCCTCTTCATCCTGCTCCAAAAGAGTCAACATCTGCCTCGACAGGTCACGCCGTGTTTGCCTTTAGGGAGGAGTCAGTAAACGCGGAACCCAGCGTGCTGACACCTTAGACATGTGCAGTTCGTCGTGAATAATTTTCCACGCACTGCCGCACCTAAGACCAGTCTCATACACGTGGATGGTTACTCGTCGGTCTTCCAGGATAAGATCCTCCTTTTCTTCACTGTGGTCGCACTGTCCGTGAGTGATGGTCGTCCAGTTAAAGGGTCGTCTTTGAGGAACATGGGGCCAGTTTCGAAATTCCTTTTCCATCTCACAACAGTGTCATATGACGGGCAATCATCACCATAGAGAGCCTTTGTTTCATCAAGGATTTGACGGGCACTGTAACCCTTCAAATGCAGGAACTTGATCACGCTGCGAGCCTCAATCTTCTCCATCTTGCAGGTTAGTGACATCTAGCGACACCTTTAAAAAAAATAAACAAACTTGAGGACCAGTGATTACACTGACAAAAATTTCATCGTGAATAACTTCCAGGTGATAATTAAAAATTTACGATGCCCCCCCCCCCCCCACACACACATTTGGAACAAGTTAGATGAGAAAGTGGTGTGTGCAAAAACAATACACGAATTTGAAAACAGACCAGATAAAATGAGATATGAAGATGGGACACC
>NC_134788.1:19154497-19166401 GCF_046742065.1 Oratosquilla oratoria | reverse complement strand
GTGTATTTGTCTTGGGGTAAACCCGCCTGCCGACGTTAACGAAGAGGTCGGCCTGTGCCAGACCGGCAGCAGCAAAGGAGATATATCTCCTCGCCACCACCGGCCGGCGAGGATTCCTGGGCGTTTGTCGAGAGAGCCGGAGTGGAGAGACGTCCGACCTCTAGGAGCGCGGAGAGATCTGAATTGTGAATTCTGAACTCCTAGGAAAGACCACCGGCTTGCGCGGGATCGGTTTTTATGGGAGGGGAAGAATGTCTGTAGGAAAATGAAAAGATAGTAGTGTATAAAAGAGGGCTATTGCCACCGGGCGAATTAGCGAGCGATTAGGGGCTGCTGGTGGTCGTGGCACGGGAGAAATGGACTGGGAGCTTGGACGGCGGAGAGATCTGCCCATCTCGGCGAAACGCCGACCTTTTAAAGGAGTCTGGCGTAAACGTGGGGAGCTTTCCAAGTTCTTGATTGGCTGACCAGCGGCGCGTCACCACAAATTCATTAGGCGGAATATCGTAGACAAGTACAAATCTCTAGATAGTCTAGAGGCTTGAAGGAAATGCCAGAAATATATATACATATATATATACATATATATATATATATATGTATACATATATATATATATATACGCATGCTTTATTAAAATCGACAGAATTAGTAAGGTTGTTGATCATCTTGTGGGTATTCTCCAGTTTTCTAACCAATATTCTGCTATTTGGAGGGTGGGCATAGACCAAGTTTGCCAAAATGATTCATTTATTTCAACGTTTCGTCTAACATGGAGACATCTTCAGGAAATTCTGTAACATAGATAATATTGACGTACAGAAATAAAGAAAACAACATGTAAATCTAAACAATTATACAAATATAGAAATAAATATCAATAAATGCGCAAAATCACACATTCTAACACTATACATGGGCTGATGGGGACCGCTACTTACAAAAGTTAAAAGGTCCAATGAAATGACGAAGAAAACCTCCGTTCGGTGACATATATATACGCACCTAGCCGGCTTGGGTGGTGGTGGTGGGGGTTTTTGTGGGTGGGGGTGGATATCTCGTTAATACGTGAAGAAGAGGGTTGGGGGTTGGGAGGTTAGGGTTGCGGGGTCGGTTGGAGGGTCGGTTGGGGGAGGATGGAAGGAGTGGGTGGGAGGAGGTGGAGGGGGGGTTTCGGAGAGAGGTCGCGCTCGGTAGTAGCTTGGCTGTACTGCTAAACAAAGCAATGACAGAAGTCATGTTGCTTTGGATATTAATAATAGGACTACATTCCCTGATAAACATAGCTTCTAGAAGCTTAAGTTTATGTACATCCCTATTGCTTGCTATAATCCTAGTGTTTGAAACTAGGTATTCACGGGTGGATGGGTTCCCCCCTGGGAGTACTCTTTGCCCAAGCGTTCATGTCGGCAGTAGAGGAAGCAGTCTGACTGGAGGAGGGCTTCTGACTGTGCGCACACAAAGATGTCGTCGATGTACCTGTAGTATAATGAAGGTTTGGTGACGTCATCTTTAAAGACTGCTTCCTCTACTGCCGACATGAACGCTTGGGTAAAGAGTACTCCCAGGGGGGAACCCATCCACCCGTGAATACCTAGTTTCAAACACTAGGATTATAGCAAGCAATAGGGATGTACATAAACTTAAGCTTCTAGAAGCTATGTTTATCAGGGAATGTAGTCCTATTATTAATATCCAAAGCAACATGACTTCTGTCATTGCTTTGTTTAGCAGTACAGCCAAGCTACTACCGAGCGCGACCTCTCTCCGAAGCCCCCTCCACCTCCTCCCACCCACTCCCTCCATCCTCCCCCCAACCGACCCTCCAACCGACCCCGCAACCCCCTAACCTCCCAACCCCCCAACCCTCTTCTTCACGTATTAACGAGATACCACCCCCACCCTTTAATCCGCCCTCCACCACCACCCAAGCCGGCTAGGTGCGTATATATATGTCACCGAACGGAGGTTTTCTTCGTCATTTCATTGGACCTTTTAACTTTTGTAAGTAGCGGTCCCCATCAGCCCATGTATAGTGTTAGAATGTGTGATTTTGCGCATTTATTGATATTTATTTCTATATTTGTATAATTGTTTAGATTTACATGTTGTTTTCTTTATTTCTGTACGTCAATATTATCTATGTTACAGAATCTCCTGAAGATGTCTCTTTGTTAGACAAAACGTTGAAATAAATTAATCATTTTGGCAACTTGGTCTATGCCCACCCTTCAAATGGCAGAATATTGGTTAGAAAACTGGAGAATACCCACAAGAAGATCAACAACCTCACTAATGCTGTCGATTTTAATAATGCATGCATACAAGAGAATCAGCTCCCCAGATATTCAAATATATATATATGTATGCAAAGAAATCACTAAACACACGTGATAAAATATTTTTGCAGAAACCACCGGGAAATTGAAAAAACAGATACCGAACGTTTTCGTCTATTTAGACATTTTCAAAGGTACAAAAAAGCAATACAGAAAGAGACAATAAATACATAAGAAGACAAGGATACTCGGAGAGGTCCCATGTTACATTTTATCACACACAATTTTGTCAATAATAAAATTGTCCAATTTAAATAAACCCAAACTCAAGTTCATGTTATTTCCAAAATTTCTTTTTATAAAACAAGATTCAATAATATTTCTTTCTATAATATTATTACAAGAAGTAATTATTTTAGAATTTCCCCAGTCAATATTATGACCATAATCCCTTTGGTGGACAAATAATCCACTGGACACTTGCCCCGTTCTAATACTATATTTATGTTGGCCTATTCTTTTTTCTAAGCCTTTGCCTGTTTGGCCTATATAAATAAAATCACAGTTTTTACATGGTATATTATAAATACATCCTTCTTTACTTCTTGGGGATTTTTAATTAACAGACTCTTAATGTTGTTATTATTTTTGAATACTATCTGGATACCAAATTTTTCAAAAATGCTAGGAAGATGGATTAAATTTTCGTGGTACGGAATTGTTAGCATATTTTTATAATTAAATGGTTTGACCTGCGACGTATTAAGAAAACATTTCCTAGCTTTGGTTTTTGTTTTATCAATAAGATGTTTTGGATATTTTAAATTTTCTCCAATGTCATAGATGAATTGTATTTCTTGATCCAAGAACTCAGGGGAACAAATTCTATAAGCTCTCAGGAACATTGAAGAAAAAACTGACAGCTTGGATTTTTGACTGTGATACGAGTAAAAATGAATGTACGAGAGGACATTGGTCGGCTTCCTGTAAACGTCAAATTTAAAGTATCTTTCACATCGGTAAATATTTACATCTAAAAATGGTAACATATTATTTTCTTCAACCTCTACTGTGAATTTAATGGAATGCACCAAATTATTTAAATCTGACAAAAAAGTATCCAAATATTGATCATTAGGCCAAATGCATAATATGTCGTCAACATACCTGTACCAAACTGCATTAATTGGAAGAATGTTTGGTAATAACTCTCTTTCAAAAAACTCCATATACAAATTGCTAAGAATTGGAGACAGACAGTTCCCCATGGCCATACCAAATGTTTGAGTATAAAAGTTTCCATTAAATTCAAACTTAGAGTCTATTACACATAATTTAATTAAACTAATAATAGTATGAGCAGGGAGTGTAAAGTCATGTTTCTTTAATTCTTTTTCTAGAAATCCTAACAAATCTAAAACCGGGACTCGGGTGAATAAACTTTTAATATCGAAACTAACCAACTTAAAATCAAATGTGATATTATGTCCAAGCAGATTTTAAGTTGGTTAGTTTCGATATTAAAAGTTTATTTACCCGAGTCCCGGTGTTAGATTTGTTAGGATTTCTAGAAAAAGAATTAAAGAAACATGAATTAACACTCCCTGCTCATACTATTATTAGTTTAATTAAATTATGTGTAATAGACTCTAAGTTTGAATTTAATGGAAACTTTTATACTCAAACATTTGGTATGGCCATGGGGAACTGTCTGTCTCCAATTCTTAGCAATTTGTATATGGAGTTTTTTGAAAGAGAGTTATTACCAAACATTCTTCCAATTAATGCAGTTTGGTACAGGTATGTTGACGACATATTATGCATTTGGCCTAATGATCAATATTTGGATACTTTTTTGTCAGATTTAAATAATTTGGTGCATTCCATTAAATTCACAGTAGAGGTTGAAGAAAATAATATGTTACCATTTTTAGATGTAAATATTTACCGATGTGAAAGATACTTTAAATTTGACGTTTACAGGAAGCCGACCAATGTCCTCTCGTACATTCATTTTTACTCGTATCACAGTCAAAAATCCAAGCTGTCAGTTTTTTCTTCAATGTTCCTGAGAGCTTATAGAATTTGTTCCCCTGAGTTCTTGGATCAAGAAATACAATTCATCTATGACATTGGAGAAAATTTAAAATATCCAAAACATCTTATTGATAAAACAAAAACCAAAGCTAGGAAATGTTTTTCTTAATACGTCGCAGGTCAAACCATTTAATTATAAAAATATGCTAACAATTCCGTACCACGAAAATTTAATCCATCTTCCTAGCATTTTTGAAAAATTTGGTATCCAGATAGTATTCAAAAATAATAACAACATTAAGAGTCTGTTAATTAAAAATTCCCCAAGAAGTAAAGAAGGATGTATTTATAATATACCATGTAAAAACTGTGATTTTATTTATATAGGCCAAACAGGCAAAGGCTTAGAAAAAAGAATAGGCCAACATAAATATAGTATTAGAACGGGGCAAGTGTCCAGTGGATTATTTGTCCACCAAAGGGATTATGGTCATAATATTGACTGGGGAAATTCTAAAATAATTACTTCTTGTAATAATATTATAGAAAGAAATATTATTGAATCTTGTTTTATAAAAAGAAATTTTGGAAATAACATGAACTTGAGTTTGGGTTTATTTAAATTGGACAATTTTATTATTGACAAAATTGTGTGTGATAAAATGTAACATGGGACCTCTCCGAGTATCCTTGTCTTCTTATGTATTTATTGTCTCTTTCTGTATTGCTTTTTTGTACCTTTGAAAATGTCTAAATAGACGAAAACGTTCGGTATCTGTTTTTTCAATTTCCCGGTGGTTTCTGCAAAAATAAATACATATATGCATATATACATACATACATATTTGTATATATATATATATATATATATATATATATTATATATACATATATATATATATATATATATATATATATGTGTGTGTGTGTGTGTGTGTGTGTGTGTGTGTGTGTGTGTGTGTGTGTGTGTGTGTGTGTGTGTGTGTGTGTGTGCGTGCGTGTGTGTGTGTGTGTGTGTGTGTGTGTGTGTGTGTGTGTGTGTACTGTATATATGGACTGAAAACCCACTTTCGGAAAGGAAGAGATGAAAGTAGATAGTACCGTATATTTCGATGACTGTGTGACCACAGATAGTGATCGAAATATATGGAACAGTCTCTCGTACTAAGAATAACTTCATTTCCAAGCTAGCAACAATAAGGGCAGGGAAACACATGGAATAAGCTAGCTATGTTTTTTTTTATCGATTTTTTGTGTATATAGTATGTAAAAAAAGTACAATTAAAATAAAAGAATGGAGTGTAAGTGAACGGAAAGAGTAAGACGCCATTGAAAATATACCGAGAATGAAAGACAGAAATGGGCGAAAAATCTTTTAATGCCCATGCACCGATTTTACTAATTTTGTTAAAAAAAAAGAAGAAAAAAGAAGAAAAAAGTCTTTGAATGGTAAGATAAGGGGGATTCGACACTAAAAATGGGAAGATTTCTGTTTTAGAACGAAAATCCTAATGCACAGAATGTGGGGAAAGGAGAGGAAATTATGTGACACCCCACCCCCACCAATAAGATTGAGTTAAGCGTCTTAATTCGCTAGCGACTAGAATAATGAATTCACAGCGTTTGGTTGACGCTACCATAAAGTTATGCATGTTCAGTTGCGAATCGAGAAGCTAGCGTCTAGCGTCAAAAACAGCGGTCCGTCATCAGATTCATGAGTCTTGAGTTGTTTTCGAAATTGCCCGATGTTGAATTTTCAAGTGTTCTCTTACCTTGTTTTCCAAGGGTCGATTGAAATGAAAAACTACACAGACGCTTGAATGAGACAAGCATAACATTTTTGTCATGAAGTTTCCCACCTATGGAAACAGGGGTGTGACATTTCCTACGTTCCTACTCTTTACTTCCACCCGAATTTCCAGGCACTAGTGTCGCTCTGAACAATCATTTCTGTGTTTCGGAGTAAATGCCACTCATTTGTCAATCTGCGTCAGTGATGTAAAAGTCATCCTCAGGGAGAAGATTTGGAAACTCTGATGCTAATAGGACAATGGAAGGGATGGTTTCAACAAAATACACTGAGGATCCAATACTTTGATATTCAAATAATGAAACAGTTAGATTATAATCGTCGTAGGCTGGCCCAAATTCCAGGGAGGGGGCTCGAGGCAGTAAATGGTAGACATTGGGCAGCTATCAACAAATATTTCAAGAATTAGCTGTAGAAGATGATATGAACTTTCAGAACTACACGAGACTGTCCGTGACTGTGTTCCATACATTACTGAACAAAGTAGGAACGCTGATTGAACGACAGGACACAAAAAATCGGCAGTGTCTCAGCACGAGCCAGACTGGAAGTAACACTACTGTTCATTGCAACAGGCTGCTCATTCACAAGGCGTACCTGACTCGCACATCAAGAGCAAGCACAAGCAGCATAGTTCCAGAGACCTGTCAGACCATCTATGATGTACTCAAGGGTGACTACAGGAAGGTAAATAATCAAGGCTATTAGCATAGTGATCTTAAGTTTATTGACGCCATGAAATTATTTCCGTAAAAACACACTCCATTACAATTATTTAGAGTTGTGCGCATGAAAATAAGGGAAGTGAAAAGAAAAAGTATACTGTGCCTATCAAGTGAGTCACTAGTTTGCGATGTGGTGGTCTTCTGTAAGTTTGTTTTTTGAATTAAGGCATCCAAGAATAAGTCATCGCTAATAAATTCCTCAGCAACCGTTACTTGAAGCTGGTCCATGTTTTGTTTTTTTCAGTAAGCTGCCAACTACCACACCAAAAGCCACAAATGAGTCTTGTTCCTTGTCAGTTAGTGCAATTTGTATTAAATCGTCTGTTTTATCCACTTTCTCCTTTCGCTTCCCTGGGCTACAAACGACATGTCGAAAAGTAGATTCCTTTGATGCAGATGGCGTTGGAGACGGGGAGGAAACTGGTGACAGCGAGGGGGGGGGGGGCAGAGAATGGATAGGGGGCAGCGTCCCAGAGGGAGTCAGGAGAGTTGTAGTAGGGGCTCCATGTGCAAGATTCTTTTCTGACTTCTGGAGCAGGTGGAGAGGCCGCATATGTGTGGTCCAAACACTAAAAAGGAACGAAAATTATGTTACATATTAGATTTCTCTCTCTCTCTCTCTCTCTCTCTCTCTCTCTCTCTATTCTTTTTTTGACACCACGCAAAGCCAGGGAGTGGATAGATATTGCTGAACAATTTGCAGCAAAATAGAATTTCCCTCTGCGTGGGCGCCCTCCTTGAGGTCAAACACATAATCATTCGCCCTCTGAGTGACAGTGGCTCTTATTATTACAACTATAAGGGATTATAGTGGTTGACAAAAATTATGAATTGATTTATGTTGATTTAGGAACAAACAATAGATTCAGATGGAGGTAATTGGGGGAAACTGTACACTGCCGTATTCTCAAAAACAATGCTGTTGGCCCACCACCCGTCACACAGCTGGCAGACAATAACAGAACACTACCCTATGAGTTGGTCGGGGATGATGCATTCCCACTGCAAACCTATTTTATGAAGACATTTCCTTTTCGTGAGCAGACAAATGAGCAAAGACTATTTAGCTACACGTTATCACGAGCACGTCGAACTGCAGAAAATGCGTTCGGCATAATGGCAAACAGAGTTAGTTTTCCAGTCACTCGTACATCTTTCACCCAGAAAGACTGAAATAATTGTCCAAGCATGTACTGCTCTTCATAACTTACTTCGTAAGCACTTTGCGAATGACTACAATTTCCCTTGTTCACTGGACGCTAAAAATAGCACCTTATCACTGGGAACTTGGCGCCAAGGACAACCAATGCTTGCCTTGGAAAAGACACTGAGACGGACAGCGAAAGAAGCAAAGCTGGTTAAGGAGGAGCTCAAGCAATATTATGTTCAGGAAGGCTCAGTTCCGCGGCAGAATGCAACGGCTGGCCTAAATATGTAGACTTGTTTGTGTGATTTTTTTAACAGTTCCTGATGCAGAAGTAGTAGAGTCCTTTATTTTTTCTCTAGTTATTTTGGTGACATGTACCAATATCTGAATTGTAATTTTTCTCCTAACTCTAACTGCTGCATATATAACTTGTAACCTATTCCATTTCTTTTACTCGATCTTGTTTACCGTGTAGTGAAAATGGACTGAAATAAAACCTGGAATAAAACTTGCCGTATAGTTTGTCCTACCATTATTTATCTAACTTCATGTATTAATTTTACTTATCTGGCATGTAGGTGTAGTGAACATCCATGCAACACATACGTCTCGTTATCATTCGGCAGTTATGCTATGAGTTAAAATTCTATGACGCAAAGCGAAGTGAAATGAATGAAGGTACGCCAAACACAAAAGGAATTGTGCTTATCAACAGCTAGTCGAGTTGTGGATCACAGTGAATAAAAGCCAACACTGAATTTGTCAAAACCAAACAGATGGTGATGAATAACATTTTGATGCATTGATGTTTTTTCTTACCTCATCTGCTTCAAAATCCAGGGTAGAGATGGAGTCTCGAATTTCTTCGCCTTCATTTCTGAAGCTAAATGCATCGAAGCACCAGAGCTTAGGCTTCTATACTTCTTCAGCTCCGGCACCAGATTTTGTTGACTCCTTCATCAGTCTCAACTCGCGTCGATATTGAGATCGAAGTGTATGCAGCTTGGGTTTTATGTCGGAGCTCGTCACCCCCGGCATTTGTTTTTTCAAGCAGTCAAATATTTCATCAAGTGCAGTATCTCTCGCATTTCTGTCTTTATACGAGTGATACCTCCCTTGCCACAGACACACGCTTTCCTTATACTTTTTCTATTCCTTCAATCGCGACGCCCTCACGACGCCAGTGGAGCTGTGACTTCAATCGTGCGCCAAAAATCTGTCACTGCTGAGAGGCCAGTGATGCGAGTCTAGCGGCCTGCGTGCATCATTTTGAGTGAGTTGCGGGGACCGCCGGGGTCAGTTCCCCAAGATTTGACGTGTAGTGTTTCGGAGCCTTTAACTGACATAGTCGACGGCCACTAAATTAGAAATAATCGCATGACGCAGGCAGCTACATTTGGTCTTTACGAAGTCTTTCTGACAGGCTATTGAGCACCCGGAATCACAAACAGAGAAAAACAATTTATAGAGCACAGAGACATGTGGTTAAAACAAAGGCGATTCACTTACTTGTTTTTCCGTCGAGAATTCTGTGGTTGCTTCTGGGTCAGTCCTTCATCCTCCTTGGATGCACACAGCACGTCAGTCCCTAAGCTAGTTTCCCCCATCTCCCAACTTCTAATACTAACCCCACCTCCCAACCTTCTCTTGGGGGTTTCCCTCCCTTACACTCGCATCCACACGACTCGGTGGCGCGGTTGATAGAGTATTGGACTGCCAGTACGGTGGTACCGGCGGTACCTGGTTCGAATCTTGTCCAGGGCCGAAATTATTTCGGTATCGCTGCGCTTCGGGTCGTTACTCCGACTCTCGTGGGCGGGGAGTTGAGTATATGTGTGTGTGTGTGTGGCCATAGCATTACCCATAGATCGGTCATACGAGCTCTGAGCTCTCTTCCGAAGGGAAATAGATGTCGATCACGAGTCCAACACGTGATCCAAGGACCAAGGTCAATACATACCCATGGTTTTTGCCAAGCACTGCGGACCCAAACCGACGCGCAGGCATTCCCCTCTGGGGTCACCGACAAGCGCGCCCTTAGACCCCCACTCCCACTCCTTCGTCTCCTACTTCGTAGTCCTATAGCCACTTTAGGGGACGCTTAACTTTGTGGTAGCGTTAGCAAGACGCTGCGAATTCATTATCTTAGTCGCTAGCGAATTAAGACGCTTAATTCAATCATATTGGGGCGTCGGAGGGGGATCGCATCTTTTTCTCTCGTTTCCCCCACATTCTGTGCTGCATTAGGATTTTGGTTCTTGTGCACATTTGTCCTAAAACAGAACTCTTCCAATAGTGCCGCATTCTCCTTTTCTATCATTCAAAGAATTTTTTTTTCTTGCTTTAAATGAAATGACTAAAACCGGTGCATTGGCATTAGAATATTTTTTGCCTATTTCTGTTTTTCAGTCTCGGTATATTTTCGATGGCGTTTTACTCTTTCCGTGCACTTACACTCTACTCTTTTGTTTTAATGGTACTTTTTTTTTACATACTATACACATAGAAAAATCGATAAAAAACATAGCTGACTTCTTCCATGTATTTCCCTGCCCTTATTTTTGCTAGCTTGAAAAATGAAGTTGATCTTAGTAGGAGAGATTGTTTCGTATATTTCTATCACTATCTGTGATCACACATTGTGATCGAAATATCCGGAACTATCTACTCTCGTCTCTTCTTTTCCGAAAGTGGGTTTTAAGTCTCTCTCTCTCTCTCTCTCTATATATATATATGTAATATATACATACAAATATATATATATATATATATATATATATATATATATATATATATATATATACACATATTTCTGTTATTTCCCACAATCCTCTAGAGATTCGTACTTGTCTACGATATTCCGTGTAATTAATGAATTGATAGAAAAAAGCACTATCTCTGCCGATGTCGACATTTTGTTTATCTATCAGATCCTTCTAAACTCCATCTTCTTGGAGAATAAGAAATGTTCCCGGAATTTTCTCTCGTTTTCCACATTCTGTGTACCACAAGGATTTTCCTTCCTTATAAAGCCTTCGTTATGAAATATATATTTTCCATTGTGTCGTGTGCCCGTATTGTGTCCCAGACCTTCGCAAAGACAATAAATGAATAGATAAATAAATACATAAAATAAAACAAAACAAAATAAATAAATGATAAAATAAAATAATTATAATAATTCTTATTTAGAATAAAATTACTTGAATCGGTGCATTGCCATAACAAGATTCTTCGCTTATTGTCTTCCAGTCTCGGTATACATTTTCAATGGACTTACACTACAATGTTTTATTTTTCATTCCTATTTTTATATAGTATATATATATACATATATATATACATACATATATATATATATACATATATACATGTATGTATATATATATATATATATATATATATATATATATATATATATATACACGAAATATTGCTTAATTCTTTCATGTATTTTTCTTTCCTTATGGTTTCTAGTTTGGAAAATGAAGTTGTTCTTAGCATATAGGAGAGACTGATTGCATATCATGTCAACCGAAAACATGAAGGATAAGATAAATAAATATACAAGAAGTTGTAGAGGTTTGGTTCGAACAAGCCAGGAAAAATGAAATTCACTTTGGTCTCTTATTCTAATCTCTTTGGTAAAACAACCACAAGTAATAGCCACTGCTTAGTGGATCTGATCAGTCGTAGCTGAACGGTGAGCCTAACGTCAGAGGCGGTGGCGGCTGATGACGGCGAGGCTCGATGGGACTGCTACAAGACTGGACGAGATGTTGTTGCTGCTGCCGTGGCTACTACTATTCTGCCCTGACTGGCCGCCGCTGCCCTATTTAAGGGTCGCTCGCGGCTCAGCGTAGTTGGCAAGAGAGGTCGCTAGCCGCTCGAGAACCATTTGCTGGC
>NC_134788.1:19141997-19149497 GCF_046742065.1 Oratosquilla oratoria | reverse complement strand
TTTTAAACAGGGATTGTTAACGTGTTTCCATGCTTTAGCAAATCTTAATCGATGTAGCATCCCTAGGCGTTTCAAGATAGCTTTGGAAAATTTAGGAAGTGACGGAGACTTAGTTATCACGAGTGCAGATAAAGGAGGAGGAGTTGTCATATTAAACAGGACAGACTACAACATCAAAATGATGGATTTACTCAACGATACATCCACGTATGAGAAAAAACCCTTAGGAAACGCAGAACGGGAAGGGATACGGTTCAAGAAAGAAGCCAGGAGGATTTCAATGCGAACCAACAGAGGCAAGAAACTTGTGGGATTGTTAGAAGAAGCACCAAGACCGCCCAGGATGAGGGGATTACCAAAGACACACAAGCCGGGTATACCGATGAGACCCATTACGTCAGGTATCGGCAGCGCTCCCCACAGGTTAGCGAAGTGTTTAGCCAAACCGTTATCTCGATGTTTGGGGGCACTTAGCAGTGGCCATTTGAAGGACTCAAGTGACCTAATCACGAGACTCAGTAATGTGGATTTCTCACAGAAAGTCATGATAAGTTATGATGTAACTGCTTTGTTCACAAATGTTTGCGCAGAGGGGGCACTAACAGCAGCCAAGGAAGCCATCGGTAATATAGATGACCAGGATTTACCAGTGGGAAGAAATGATTTTTTGGAATTAGTCTCTCTGTGTATCAGATTCGGACCGTTCATGTTCCAGGATGAGGAATATTGTCAGATACGTGGTCTGGCAATGGGGAGTCCACTCAGTGCAGTCCTAGCATCATTATACATAGAAGTTTTGGAGAGAGATCATTTTATGAAAATTATGGGAAGAGGGACCCATTGGTTTCGATATGTAGACGACGTCCTAGTCATTGCCCCGGAGAAAACCAATTTCACCACCAAACTTAATAGGCTGAACATGGTAGACAGGGATATTCAGTTCACAGTAGAACACGAGGTGGATCAAAAGTTACCTTTCTTGGATGTATTAATTTGGAGGAAGGATAACGGCACGGTGGGTTTCTCGGTTCACAGAAAAGCTACCAACAAAAATGACCTCATCCACTACTTTTCAGCACATAGTGAAAGGATAAAGAGAGGAGTAATAATTGGATTTTTTCTCAGAGCGTTCCGGGTATGTAGTGAAGAACATATTGACAGAGAAATCAAATATATTTTTAAAGTGTTCTCAGGACTAAAATATCCAGAAGGGTTACTCCATAGTTTGAAGAAAATAGCTCTTAAAATAATGGAAAAGAGAAATGATGAGAAAAAGGAGACCAAGGAAGGTGGCTTCATTGTAGTTCCAAACTCCAAGCACACAGAAGAGTTAGGACATTTGCTCCGCAGAGCAGGGCTGAAGATCGCCAGTACATCCAGTACGAAGATAGGTGAAGTAGTGAGAGGTAAGAGTAGAAATGAACATAATAACAACAGCATGGTTTACAGAATCCCATGTGGTGGCTGTGACCTAAACTACTTTGGGGAGACAGGAAGAGGCATACACAAGCGGACATATGAGCACAAGAGCGACCTGAGGGCCCACCGAACATCAAACGCCCTGGTGATTCATGCGGAGGAATACGGGCATTTACCTAACTGGGACGGAGTGGAAATATTAAAACAAGGATTAGACAAGAAAAAAAGAAAAATAGTAGAAGCAGCTTTTATAGCATCCCAGCCCTGCTGTAACCATCGTGATGGTTTTATTAAGCTGTCCAAAATGTCCGGCTGGATGATCTTACAGGAGCTGAAGGGTACGAGAGGGAGGGAGGGGGTGGGTTAAGGAAGGAACGCGGAATGATGTAAGATATATAATTGTTGATTTCCCGATTATGTTTGTACACTCTGAAGAAGCTCTGTTAAGAGCGAAACGTCAGTTAATAAAACTTCAACGGTTCTCGGTGTTTATCTCACCACCCTGCCACTCATATATATATATATGTATATATGTATATGTATATATATGTATATGTGTATATACACATATATGTATATACATAGATATATATTTGTGCATATATATATATATATGTATATATATATATATATATACATACGTATTTATATATATGTATACATGTACATGTTTACACATATATGTATACATATATATGTATATACATATATATATGTGTATGCATATATATGTGTGTATATATATATATATATATATATATATATATATATATATATATATATATATGAATAGAATCACCAGTGACGGTGAAGTCAATCAAATAATTGCGACTGTCGTCCCCGGATTCGAACCAAGACTCGCGTGATTACGATGCCGACACTCTACCACTGAGCTATCGGTTGTAGAATTTTAGACAATCGATAGCCTTGTGGTAGTGTCGGCATCGTAATCACGCGAGCCTTGCTTCGAATACGGGGACAATAGTCGGAATTGTGTATGTATATACATATATATATATACATATATATATATATATGTATATGTATGTGTATATACATATATATATATACATATATATGTATATGTATGTATATGTATACATATGTATGTATATATATATATATATATATATATATAAATGTGTGTGTGTGTGTGTGTGTGTGTGTGTGTGTTTATATATATATGTATATCATAATTACTGTAGAAGTAATATTCAATATGCATCTTGACACATTGAACAAGATGGGTTGTAATTGTGCAATTCAAATGAATGATCTCAATAGATAGTTCAATTGCCTCGTTTAGACTGCTAGCTACTACTTTGGACCAGGTTTGAAGACAAGAAGGACACCACCTGTCGGAGCCGGGTATGGCGAGGCGACTCAGCTGTGACAGTTACAAGTTCAGGCATTAGAGAATACCTTAATGCACTTGTTCTCCAGCTCCTTGTCTCCGTAAACGACCGAGGTTTCCAGGGCTGTCAGTGTCATCTCCTCCCTCAGGTTTGAAAGAATGTACTGAAGAAATGAAACAAATAAAAATAATAATACATACATACACATACCAAAGGCTTTTTCCCCCTTACACGGGGGGTAGCCAAAAAGAAAAAGGCATAGAAATCACTCCCATCCATTTCATTTCCCATATATTCCACTCCCCTCCACCCTCCTATCTTTGTACCTCCTGGATGACGGGTCATCCCTGCATCCTGTCCACCGCCCTGGGTCAGAGGCAGTGTCGCAAGACACAGCACATCCACAGCAAGGCCGTTTCATAGATTTGGCGACCCCCCTCTCCGTCCCCTCATGCAGGAAAGGAGAAGACGGGGAGAAATGCCTTCGGGCTGTGTCAAATTTTTTCTCACACATACCTCCTCACCCCTCATCCCCCACCTACTCCCCCTCATGCATCATAGCCTCATCTATACACAATCCTTCTCCATTCACCCCTATCTTCTGTCCTCTCCCGTCCTTCCTCAACAGATATTCCTCTGTTTTGTAAAGCCCCTTTCACCCCATCCATCCATCTCATCCTAGGACGCCCCCTCATATTCACTCCTTCCACCTCCGCCTTCCACACTTCTTTTACTAATCTTTCTTCACTCATTCTTTCCATGTGTCCAAACCATCCTAATACTCTTTCATCAACCCTATCTCCCAGCTCCCTTTCCACCCATGTTCTCCTCCTCACCTCCTCATTTCTCACTCTATCTAGACAAGTAACCCCTATCATACTTCTCAGATATTTCATCTCAAACACATTCAAACTCCTTCTCTCTTCCTCTTTCATGTTCCATGTTTCTGCCCCGTACATTACTGTTGGCATAATCACACCCTCATATAACCTGCTCTTAGCATTCATTCCCAGATGTCTATTTCTCATTACACTTTTTAATCCACCAAGGCATTTACTCGCTTCTCTCAATCTACATTCTACCCCCACCCCAACTCCTCGTCATCAAACAACAGCTGGCTCATCTCCCACCTTTCTCCATTTTCTTTAATCATCTCCAACACCTGACCCACTACCCTTGCATTCACCTCTCGCACCACCCCATCCATGTAAAGATTGAACAGGCAGGGCGACATAACACACCCCTGGCGAAGTCCCACCTTTACCTCAAACCATTCACTCTCTCCATTTCTAATCCTAACGCAAACTCTACTACTCTCATAAAAACTTTTGTCTGCTCTTAACAGCTTTTGTAAAGCAGAACTATACAGGCACTCCTCCAGTCCTCTGGCACTGTGCTCTCTCTTAAACAAACATTAGATAACCTCACCAGCCAGTCCATCATAACTGTACCTCCTTTCTTCAGACATTCTGCATGGCATCCATCCAGACCAGGTGCCTTACCTGCTCTCATCATCTTAACAGCTGCTTTCACTTCATCCTTCCCTATTTCTCCTCCATTTTCCTCACTCATCACTCTCATTTTCTTAGAATTTCCCACTGCAACTACCTTTCCCTCCCTATCCTCCTTCACATTTAGCAACTCCCTAAAATACTCTACCCACCTTCTTCTCACTGCCTTCTCTTCCATTATGATTTCTCCATCTGCACCTTTTACCTTTTCTTCTCTACTTGATTCGCCTCCTCTTCCTCTTTTAACTTCCTTCCAAAACATCTTTTTATTACTTTCAAAATTTTCTGTCATACTCTTTCCCCATTTCACATCTGCTCTCCTCTTTGCTTCCTTTATCTTATGCTTAACTTCCCTTCTCTTTACTTTGTACCTCTCATACGATTCCCTCGTCCTAATTTGTAGCCAATCTATGAATGCCTGCTTCCTCTCTTCTACACCCTTCTTTGCTTCCTCACCCCACCACTCACTACCCTTCCTTCTATTTCCTCCCATCCTTCTTGTTCCACACACCATCTTTGCACACCTTATGACTCCCTCCTTGAACCATCCCCATTCCTCCTCCACTGCTAGTTCTACTCTATCCTTTACTCTCTCTCACTCCTCTCTCAACTTCTTCTTATACTCATTCTCCTTTTTTTTTCCTCATTTAAGCAGTTCACTCTAAGTACCTCCCTACCTTCTGCCCTTTTCCTCTTTTTCCACCTATTCTCCACTCTCAATTTACCTTCCATCAGGAAATGATCTGATATTCCCCCACTCTCTCCCCTTAGAACATGTACATCCTTAACTCTTCCTACCATGCTCCTGGTCACCACTATATAGTTCATTAACGCTCTATCTGCAAACCCTTCCATCCACCACCCTCTCCCATGTGTACTTATGTTTGACTTTCTTCTTAAACACTGTATTTGCTATCTCAACTCTCAAGACACATCTCCACCATCAGTTCTCCACTACGATTTTTGCCTCGAACTCCATATTTCCCAATCACTCCGTCAATTGGTTCATTTCCTACCCTAGCATTTAGGTCTCCCAATACAACTACATTGACATTTCTCCCTAATCCCTCTATGCACTCATCTATATCTACCCAAAATGCCTCCCTTTCATCTACGTTCTTCTCACTACCAGGCTCATACGCACTTACAAAAACCCACATCTCCTTTCCCAGTTTCACCTTCATCCACATCAACCTTGATGACACCTCCTTCCACTCCACTACCCGCTTACTTATCTCTTCACTTACTAGTATAGCCACCCCTTCTCTCCCTCGTCCCCTCTTCACTCCTGAGTACCTCCCAGCTACACTCCCAAACTCACAGTTGCCCTTTCCTTTCATTTTAGTTTCACTCAAAGCCAGTACATCCATCTTTCTTCTCACAAACATACTGCCTATCTCTTCCTTTTTCCTCTTATCTGTACAACATCCACGTACATTAAAAGACCCAAACCTTAGAGTACTGATTGGAAAGCTCCCAGACCCTCTTATGCCTTTACTTTCTTTTTTAGGAATGTCCCCTTTTGGGGCTACTGGTAGTAGGACTCGTAATCCCATCCCCAGTCCCTTTTTTGTTGCCTTTTACGACTCAAGTGGAAATACTTGGTAGCAATGTTCTTTTCCCCCACCACAGGGTAGGTAGGTGAAAAAAGGAAATGAATATTCAGAGAAATGGTACAGGACAGTAACAATGGGTTGGGGGACATCATAACAGAGGGACAGTCGTAGTATAAAAGTGTCATCATTTTTCTATGTAGAGTTTTGCTCTATCACTGACAAAATGATGTGTGGCTGTGGTCCGTAGGGGCGCCCCATATAGACCCTAAAGTATCAACTACATGCTACTTTGCCACAATAACATGCACCCAATATATATATATATATATATATATATATATATATATATATATATATATATATATATATGTGTGTGTGTATAGACATGTGTATGCATACATATAGCAAGTGTTTTTCTCCCTTACAAGTTAGATAGCCAAGGTCAAAAGGCATAATTCCACTCCCATCCATTTCATCCACGCCCACTCTACTCCTATTCACCCCCTTCTTCCCTCCCTCCATCTTTTCTTCACCCCACTCTCCATCCCCTCATGCAGAAAAAGAGCAGACGGGGAGAAACTCCTTTGGCATGTGTCAAAATATCCTTCACATATAACACTCCCTAACCCCCCATCCCCTACCATGCATCACAGCGTCATCCATACACAGCCATTCTCCACTCACCTCTACCTTCTGCCTTCTCCCTTCCTTCCTCAACAGGCATTTTCCTCTTACTCAACGCTCCTTTTACCCTATCCATCCATCTCATTCTAGGTCGTCCCCTCAAACTCATTCCCTCCACCTCTGCCTTCCACACTTCTTTTGCTAACCTTTCTTCACTCATTCTTTCCATGTGTCCAAACCATCCCAATACTCGCTCATCAACATCAACACTATCTTACATCTCTTCTTCAACCTTTGCTCTCCTTACCACCTCCACATTTCTCACTCTATCCAGCCTAGTAACCCATACCATATTTCTCAGATCTTACATCTCAAACAAATATAAACTCTCCCTCTCTTAAGTTCTATTTCTCTGCCCCACACAGTGCTGTCAGCACAATAACCCCTTCATAAAATCTCCTCTTAGCATCCATTCCCAAATGTTTATTTCTAATTCCACTTTTCAATCCCCCAAGGCATTTACTTGCTTTTCTCAATCTACATTCTACCTCCACATCCACTCCTCCCTTTCATGCCACATTCGCATTGAAAAATCTAAAGCTATCCACTTCCTCCACCCTCTCTCCCTTAATGCTCACTTCCAATTTGCTGCCATCCTCTCCCCTTGTACATCTCATACCCTTACTTTTACCCACATTTACCTTCCCAAACTCTGTCACTAACTCCCTTAATCCCTCCTTTGATCCTGCTACAAGATTAGTATCACAAAAAAAAAACAGACTTATCTCCCATTTCTCTCCATTTTCTTTAACCATCTTCAATCCCTGACCCATTACCCTTGCATTTACCTCCCACACATTGAATAGCCACGGAAACATAACACATCCTTAAGGCAATCCTATCTTTACCACAAACCACTCGCTCTCTTCATTTCTAATTCTAACACAGACTCTCCTACTCATGAGTGTTCTTACCAGCATTCTTCCTATCCCATATAACTACAAAACCTTCCACAGTGTCTTCCTGTCTACCTTG
>NC_134788.1:19124497-19134497 GCF_046742065.1 Oratosquilla oratoria | reverse complement strand
CCTAAATCACACTGTATTCATTCATTTATAAATTGTGCAATATACTAAAATGTTCTGTTTCCATTTCAGGATCTGTATCAACAGCTTCAATCCCTTCACTATCGGCTCCACTTGAATTATCTGCAAACCTGACTACACCATTAAATAGGTCACTATCAGATTCCTCCACAGGCGCCACTTCTGCTCAATCATTTTCATCTAAAAGAAAGTCATCAACATCTCTGGACAGATTTATCATAAAATCCTCAGCCTCTCAAAAGGAAAATCTCGACAAAAAAAGTTGCAAGAATTATATTTGTTACAAATTCAACATTTCGTCTTGTTCAGCATTCTCAGTTTCTCAAGATGGTTCAGAACCTGAGGCCAGGTTATATTCCTCCATCCAGAAAAGATATTGCTGATAAGTACTTGAATCTTGTGTATGAAAAGGAATATGAATAGTGTGCAGATGACCTGAATAATGAAACTGTATGTCTTTCAATTGATGGGTAGTCTAACATCCATAATGAGCCCATGATATGTGTCTCTCTAACAACATCCACTGGTTAGATTTATTTAGTTGACACAATAGACAAATTAGAGAAACCTCACACTGCTGAATATCTTCTATAACTTGTACAAAATTCGATCAAGAAGGCTGAACAAGATTTTGGTTGTCACATTGGAAGTGTTGTGACAGACAATGCAGCAAATATCACCAAGATGAGAAAACTCTTGGAGAAATCGAGTGAACCTGAGCATACCGTCCTCACATACGGCTTATACCTTTCTTTGTATACTTATGGCAAGTCTATATAACACTGCTCCTTGTATTGATATGCTAAAAATGTCCTTTAGCAATCAGATCGCATATGAGATAGCAATCCCACAATATCTAAAAATCTATAAAAAAAAAAATCGATTTATCAAATAAATCTGATTTGAAAAAAAAAATCAATTTTCTTATATTTTTAAAAAGATAAAAAGAATCGCCAACCCTGGTGCCCACTAACCTCATACAATAATGCCTGTTAAGTCCGGCTAAAATTGACATTTCAAAGGATAACAGTGCCTTATAGTGTCTTATTTCCCTATAAAAGTTTATATTAACTTATACTGCAATGAATAAGTCAATAGTTGATATATTTCTCCTATATACAATGTTAGGTTCCTAGTTCTGATACGTTTGTCCAATATAAAATGTTATGTTACAAAGAAAGCAATGGCCTCCATTAGCGGTACTCAGGGATCTGGGTGCGCACGTCCTGTGTAATAGTAGTCCCCGAACTGCAAAGAGAAAACAGAGAAGAAAGAGGAGATGAAGAAAGCTTATGACAAAGAAAGAACAGAGGAGAGGAGAGTTGTGCTAACTATAGAGGGATTGAGTTTACGTCACACACCATGAAACTGTTAGAAAGAGTGATGGATAAACCTTTGAGGGCGGAGACCGAGGGTTGAAGTGAGCAGTTTGGGGTCATGAAAGGTCGAGGAACTATGGATGCAATATTTGCGTTGAGACAGATGATGGAAAAGTATATAGGAAAGCAAAGAGGTCTGCACTTAACATTTATTGACTTGGGAAAAGCTTATGATTGAGTTCTGAGAAGTAAGGTGTGGAGGAGTACAAGGTCGAAAGGAGTGAAAGAGAAGCATGTCAGGATGACTCAAGACATGTACAGGGATGCCAGGACAAGAGTGAGAAGTGCAGCTGGTACCACAGAGGCTTTCTCAGTGGGAGCTGGGCTTCACCAGGGGTCAGCTGCTAGCCCCTATTTGTTTAACCTCATCATTGGTGCGTTGGTGGAGGAGGTGACAAAAGAGGCACCATGGAGTATGCTCTTTGCAGATGACATAGTGTTGGTATCAGAGAGTCGCGAAGAACTACAGGAGCGGTTGGAGCTGTGGAGAGGCTTATTAGAGGACTATGGGCTGAAGGTGAGCAGACAGAAAACGGAGTACCTGGAGTGCAATGTGACTCAGGAAGGCGACCTTTTCATGCAGGACCACAAACTGCCGAAGGATCTTATGTAGCGAAGGATGGAGATCTTGAAAAATAGGTTGACTACAGGATCAAGTTGGCGTGGAACAATTGGCGGAGAGTATCAGGTGTGCTATGTGACAAAAAGATAAGTGCCAGAGTAAAAGGAAAGGTGTACAAGACAGTAGTGAGACCAGCGTTGTTGTACGGAGCGGAGACATGGGCACTGAAAAAGGTACAAGAAAGGAAGCTGGACGTCGCAGAAATGAGGATGTTGAGGTGGATGTGTGGGGTGACGAGGTTGGATAGGATAAAGAATGATAGGATTCGCGGTACTGTGAAAGTAGTGGAGGCGTCGGCGAAAGCGCAGGAAAGGAGATTACATTGGTTCGGCCATGTGAAGAGAAGAGATGAAGACTACGTGGGAAGGAGAATGATGGAGATGGAGGTACAGGGGAGATGCAGGCGAGGGAGACCCAAGCTGCGTTGGAAGGACAGACTGAGAGAGGACCTTAAGGAGAAACATCTGGAGGAGGAGCAGGTGATGGACCGAAACAGGTGGAAACGACTAGCGAGGAACGGCGACCCCATATGAAAATGGGAAACGTCAACAGGAAAAGAAGAAGATACATATATACAGACATATATATATATATATATATATATATATATATATATATATACATATGTATATATTTATTTATATATACACACACACATATATATATAAGTAATACACACACACACACATATATATATACATATATATACATATATATATATATATATGTATATATATATATATATATATATATATATATATATATATATTTGTGTATTTCGGCAGCAATCTTTCTCTAATGCATGTAGTGTTAAATGCGACGGAAATCTCACCCACTGTTCAGACTGGACGTCTGCTCACCACGATCTCGAACGGACTTCCCAAGTTCTAGTAAACAACGGTTTTCCTAATTACCTTGTAGAGAAAGCCATCAAGGATGAATTTGACCGATGGTACCTTGGACATAACCCCCACACCGACGCCCCAAACAAGACACCCATAAAACTATTCTACAAAAGCCACATGACATCAGCATATAAAACTGAAGAAAGAGTTATGAAGAATATCATCCGCCGCAATGTAAAACCGATACCCGAAGACAAATATCTATTTACCAGTCTAAGAAGTCTTCCAACCTTTTATTAAGAAACAACCCCTTTCCTCCCCCAGAGCCCCTCCAGAGGAGAAACGTCATCTACATGCATACATGTCAACACGAGGACTGTGGAACTCGTACTTCTTATGTAGGAATGACGACTACTCGCCTCTCCAGACGCCTCACTTGCCACCTACAAGCAGGATCCATCAAGAACCACTACCTACACGACCATGGAATCCCCCCGACGAGAGAACTTCTGGTTAAAGGCACCATAATCCTGGACCAGAATGATGACCCCTATCTCCTCTCACTATTGGAAGCCCTTTATATAAAAGATTTATCACACTCAATAAACATCCAGAGTAGTGATCTCCTGACCCTTCCCTCCAGTAGAGATATTTGCCACGCCTCCGTTAAGGCTTCCCACGGAGTGCCATGTATTTAGATGTTTAGTAATATTGTATTGACCTTTCCCAATGTTAGTGTTTTGTGTTTATAACCATGTATCAAAACCCTTGTATTCAGCTGAAAATGTAACAAGAGTTCCAAAACGTTCTGCTAGTAAATAACAGAATCGACTTTATTCGTCTCTGTGCCCTACACTTTCGGAGAATTCCTGCATTCCTTCAGTAAGGACGAAAAACGCCTCTTTCGAAGAATTGAAAGTCTTCAGAAAAAGATAATCAACGCTGAGATTTCCGTCGCATTTAACACTACACATATATATATATATATATATATATATATATATTTATATATATGTATATACATATATATATGTATACATGCAATAAAAACACTAGGAACGTGTGTTCACAAATGCGTAAGTAACCACTAGGAAAAGTAAACAAACGAAACAGAGCGCTTTCGTATAATTACATTTCAGTGCTGATACTTCTTTGTATCAGCACTGAAAATGTAATTATACGAAAGCACTCTGCTTCGTTAGTTTACTTTTCTTAGTGGTTATTTACGCATATGTATACATGTATATATGTATATATACATATATATATGTATATATATCAATATATATATACATATATGTGTATATATACATGTATAGATGTATATATATATATATATATATATACATACATACATATACATATATTTATATGTATTTATATATATACATTTATATATGTATATATATATATATATATATGTATGTATATATCGATAATTTTTATGACAGTTGCATGCAGGGTTCGAACCCGCTATACTCGGCTATCCGTAGATTACCTGTACGGTGCCTTAGACCACTACACCACAGAGGCTATAAAATCCTTGAAACCAGGAATCGAACTGATTCCCGAGGGAAGGAAGATCACTTAATTCGGCGATCCGAATTCCTGTTTTACTCAAGGACCAGCCCACCAGTGGTATGGGGTAAGGACCGGGACGAACCCCTTTCACGCTTATCGCCATTGTAACTATGAGAGTAATACGCTAATGGCAGCGACATCAAACCGATTATTTTTATGACAGTTGCATGCAGGGTTCGAACCCGCTGTACTCGGCTATCCGTAGATTACCTGTACGGTGGCCTGGACCACTACACCACAGAGGCTATAAAATCCTTGAAACCTGGAATCAAACTGATTCCCGTGGGAAGGAAGATCACTTAATTCGGCGATCCGAATTCCTGTTTTACTCAAGGACCAGCCCACCAGTGGTATGGGGTAAGGACCGGGACGAACCCATTTCACGCTTATCGCCATTGTAACTACTGATTTTTTTTTTTTTTTTTTTTTTTTTTTTTTTTTTTTTTTTTGATGAATGGAGCAATTCAACAAAACGAAACTTGTAGAGAAAGCACTCAGATAATCCGAGAAAGATCAGATAGGATAACTAGGGCAAATGGATTCCCCATACCTGCAGACAAAATTTTCTTGCAGATTCCATCAGGTACTTGTGAGCTAGGGCGTACACCTCGAGAGCCTCTTCAACAGACTCCAGGTCCATCCGGTCCAGGTACGTGTGATCCAAAAGCTTCCGGAAGATCTCATGGGGATCCTCTGGCAGGTTGAGCTGCTTACCGGTAGTAGCCATGGGTCCCATCAACATGGCGCCGAACACGGGCGACTTCATGGACAGGATGAGTCTGTGGGCCTGAGGGAGTCGTGCATTACTTCCAAAGCCTTCCTCGGGGGGTAACACGCGTGAAAGCACCAACCACCCTGGTCAAGGAGTGCAAGATGTTCAAGGCGAAAATCCACACTTACCTTGATGCAAACCCCTTCTGGAAGGACGATGTCCAAGTCGCTGTACTCGCCCGAGGTATACAAGTACTTCAAGCATTCCATGTTGCCATTCAAGACCATCTGCCATGGCTGGCCGCCCAAGGTTCCCGTTTCGACCATGTTAACTCTTCAGTTGCTGCCTGGAAATGTCAACTGGTTTAGCTGTGCGTTAACGAAGGTGCTCGGTCGGTCAGTGGCAGTCTCCCTCCCTATTATAGACAATAAATGAGAAGTTTCTTATTTATTGTCTCGTATCATTTGCATTTTTCTTATAGTGTGTACCTATTCAATGTACACACTATAACGTTAATCATGATGATTTATTATTAATGACGAAATGTTTAAATAAACGAAAGATTATGGAAACCTAATTCACTCTCAGCCTCTTAAAGGAAAAATACACGTAACTATTTAAAAACTTGAAAATGTTACCAAAAGGTCAACAACTATATGAATGCTATACATGCATGCACGCACGCGCACACACACACATTATTCCTCGTATACTTCCTCCGCCTTCAGTTACATTTGTTTGTCATAGTTTAAATCAATATGTATATATATATATATATATATATATATATATATATATATATATATATATATATATATATATACACACAAGTTGTGTGTCATTGTGTCAGATGGAAATAGGCTCCACTGCAAGATTCAAGTCCTTGCATTTATATATATATATATATATATATATATATATATATATATATATATACATATATATATGTATATATTACAAAGGATTACAAAGGCGGAGCATACCGACAGGAGACCTTTTGATCCATATCTAGGTCGGATGCGAAAAAAAAAATCATATATGATATATATACATACATACATACATATACCAAGGCCTCTTCCCCTTTACAAGGGAGGTAGCCAAAAAGAAAAAAAGCATGAAATTATTCCCACCCATTTCATCCCTGAATACACTCCATACCCCTCCACCCTCCCTCTTATTTTAGCACCTCCTGGATGACGGGTCATCCCTGCACCTTGTCCACTGCCCTGGGTTAGAAGCAGTGTCGCAAGACACAGCACATCCACAGCAAGGCCGCTTCATTAAATCGGCGACCCCCCCTCTCCGTCCCCCCATTGCATAAAAGGAGAAGACGGGGAGAAATCCCTTCGGGCTGCGTTAAATTTTACTCACACATTCTACCTCACCCCGCATCCCCAGCCCATTCCACCTCATATATCACAGCATCATCCATATACAACCATTCTCCATTCACCCCTGTCTTCTGTCCTCTCCCGTCCTTCCTCAACAGACATTCCCCTCTTCCCCAAAGCCCCTTTCACCCCATCCATCCATCTCATTCTAGGACATTCCCTCATGCTCACTCCCTCCAAATCTGCCTTCCATACCTCTTTTACTAGTCTTTCTTCACTCATTCTTTCCATGTGTCCAAACCATCCTAATACTCTTTCATCAACCCTATCTCCCAGCTCCCTTTCCACCCCTGTTCTCCTCCTCACCTCCTCATTTCTCACTCTATCCAGCCTAGTAACCCCCATCATACTTCTCAGACACCTCATCTCAAACACATTCAAACTCCTTCTCTCTTCCTCTCTCATGTTTCATGTTTCTGCCCCGTACAGTGCTGTTGGCACAATCACTCCTTCATACAGTCTCCTCTTAGCATCCATTCCCAAATGTCTATTTCTCATTACACTTTTTAATCCACCAAGGCATTTACTCGCCGCTCTCAATCTACATTCTACCTCCACCTCCACTCCACCTTTTCCTGCCACATTTGCACCCAAGTATCTAATACTATCCACTTCCTCCAGTCGCTCTCCCTTAATGTTCACTTCCAGTCTACTGCCACTTTCACCCCATGTACATCTCATCACCTTACTTTTACCCACATTTATCTTCAGCATTCTTCTTTTACACACTCTCCCAAACTCTGTCACCAACTTCCTCAATCCCTCCTCTGATCCTGCTACAAGCGCAGTGTCGTCCGCAAACAACAGCTGGCTCACCTATTTTTCTCCATTTTCTTTAACCATCTCCAGTCCCTGACCCACCATCCTTGCATTTACCTCTCGCACTACCCCATCCATGTATAAGTTGAACAGCCAGGACGACATAACGCACCCATGACGAAGTCTCACCTTTACCTCGAACCACTCACTCTCTCCATCTCCTTACACATGCTCTACTACTCTCATAAAAACTCTTGACCGCTCCTAGAAACTTTCCTCCTATCCCGTATATCCGCATAACCTCCCACAGTGCCTTCATGTCTACCCTTTCCAGATCCATAAAAGCCCCAAAAACATCCTTTCCCTTTCCTATAGCTTTCTCACATATTTGTCTTACCACAAAAATCTGATCAACACAACCAGACCAGGTGCCTTATCTGCTTTCATCATCTTAACAACTGCCTTCACTTCATCCTTCCTTATTTCTCCTCCATTTTCCTCACTCATCACTCATTTTCTTAGCATTTCCCACTGCAGCTATCTTTCCCTCCCTGTCCTCCTTCACATTTAGCAACTCCCTAAAATATTCTGCCCATCTTCCCCATACTGCCTTCTCTTCCATTATCATCTCTCCATCTGCACCTTTTACCTTTTCTTCTCTATTTGATTCGCCTCCTCTTCCTCTCTTAATTTCTTTCCATACATATACCAAGGCTTTTTCCCCCCTCCAAGGGAGGTAGCCAAAAAGGGAAAGGCATAAAAACACTCCCACCCATTTCATCCCTAAATACACTCCACACCCCTCCCACCCTTCCTCTCATCTGAGCACCTCCTGGATGACGGGTCATCCCTGCACCCTGCCCACCGCCCTGGGTCAGAAGCAGTGTCGCAAGACACAGTACATCCACAGCAAGGCCGCTTCATTTAATCGGCGACCCCCCCTCTCCGTCCCCCTTTGCATACAAGGAGAGGACGGGGAGAAATCCCTTCGGGCTGCGTCAAAATTTACTCACACATACTACCCCCCACCCCCCACCCCCCGCCCATTCCTCCTCATGCAGTCACAACATCATCCATATACAACCATTCTCCACTCACCTCTGTCTTCCGTCCTCTCCCTTCCTTCCTCAACAGACATTCCCCTCTTCCCCAAAGCCCCCTTCACCCCATCCATCCACCTCTTCCTAGGACGTCCCCTCATGTTCACTCCCTCCACATCTGCCTTCCATACCTCTTTTACTAGTCTTTCTTCACTCATTCTTTCCATGTGTCCAAACCATCCTAATATTCTTTCATCAACCCTATCTCCCAAATCCTTTTTCACCCCTGTTCTCCTCCTCACCTCCTCATTTCTCACTCTATCTAGCCTAGTAACCCCCACCATACTTCTCAGACACCTCATCTCAAACACATTCAAACTCCTTCTCTCTTCTTCTCTTATGTTCCACGTTTCTGCCCCATACAGTGCTGTTGGCACAATAACTCCTTCATACAGTCTCCTCTTCGCATCCATTCCCAAATGTCTATTTCTCATTACACTCTTTAAACCACCAAAGCATTTACTCGCTTCTCTCAATCTACATTCTACCTCCACCTTCACTCCACCTTTTCCTGCTACACTTGCACCCAAGTATCTAAAACTATCCACTTCCTCCAGTCGCTCTCCCTTAATGTTCACTTCCAGTCTACTGCCACTTTCACCCCATGTACATCTCATCACCTTACTTTTACCCTCATTTATCTTTAGCTTTCTTCTATCACATACTCTCCCAAACTCTGCCACCAGCTTCCTCAATCCCTCCTCTGACCCTGCCACAAGCGCAGTGTCGTCCGCAAACAACAGCTGGCTCACCTCCCACTTATCTCCATTTTCTTTAACCATCTCCAATCCCTGACTCACTACCCTAGCATTCACCTCTCGCACCACCCCATCCATGTATAAGTTGAACAGCCAGGGCGACATAACGCATCCTTGACGAAGTCCCACCTTTACTTCAAACCACTCACTCTCTCCATTTCCAATCCTAACACATGCTCTACTACTCACATAAAAACTCTTGACAGCTCCCAAAAGCTTTCCTCCTATCCCATAAATCTGCATAACCTCCCACAGTGCCTTTCTGTCTACCCTATCATAAGCCTTTTCCAAATCCATAAAAGCCAAAAAAACATCCTTCCCCTTTCCTATAGCTTTCTCACATATCTGTCTTACCACAAAGATCTGATCTACACAACCTCTACCCGTCCTAAATCCACACTGTTCCTCACCAATTACTCCTTCTGTTCCTCTCCTAATCCTCTCAATTAAGATTCTCCCATAAGCCTTCCCTACTACACTCAACAGGCTAATCCCTCTGAAATTACTACATTCACACTTGTCCCCTTTTCCCTTGTAAAGAGGAACTATACAGGCACTACTCCAGTCCTCCGGTACTCTACCCTCTCTCCAGCAAACATTAAATAATCTCACCAACCAGTCCACCATCACTGAACCTCCCTTTTTCAGACATTCTGCATGACATCCATCCAGACCAGGTGCCTTACCTGCTTTCATCATCTTTACAACTGCCTTCACCTCATCCTTCCTTATTTCTCCTCCATTCTCCTCACTCATCACTCTCATTTTCTTCGTATTTCCCACTGCAGCTATCTTTCCTTCCCTATCCTCCTTCACATTCAGCAACTCCCTA
>NC_134788.1:19114497-19121997 GCF_046742065.1 Oratosquilla oratoria | reverse complement strand
TTCCTTCTTTTACTGTTTATAAGACATGCCTTTTGCTCCTCTACTCTGTATTCCACTGAAGAGGATCACAGTCCGTGATCGAAATATATGGAATCTATTTATTTCATTTCTTCTTATCCAACACAGTGGGTTTTTGTTGAAACATATATATATATATATATATATATATATATATATATATATATATATATATATATATATTTATATGTATATATATTTGTATATATATACATATTTGTATATATATATATATATATATATATATATACATACACATATGCACAAGTTTCCCAAAACACATGTGATTACACAAACTATGTTAAATACCATAGGGAACAGAAAGAAAACTTTGAGACCGAGCACTTTCGTGATATTTTCACATCCTGTAATTCTTGAATGTCAGGAAAGCGCTCGTATTCCAAGTTTGACATTGTTTAATCTGTGTCTATGGGAGGATAAAGTTACGGACGACTGGAAGAGTGCCTGTATAGTTCCATTTTACAAAAGAAAATGGGGCCAATGTGAGTGTAGTAGTTTCAGAGGGATCAGTTTGTTGAAGATTAGAAGAACAGAAGTGAGAAACAGTGTGGGTTTAGGAAAGGTAGGGGTTCCATAAACAGGGTATGTAAGAAAGCTTTAGAAAAAGATTAGGATGTTTGTGGACCTTTATAGATTTGGAAAATGTTTATAACAGAATAGACAGGAAGGCACTGTGGGAGGTTTTGCAGATATAGATTTGGAGAGAGCTGTTATGGGATATCAAGAGTTTTTTTTATGAGTAGTAGAGGCTATGTCAGAATTGGAAATGGAAAAAGCGAGTGGTTTGAGGAAAGGTGGGACTGTGATAGGGATGTGCCATGTTGCCATGGCTGTTCAATGCATACAGGAATGAGGTGGTGTGAGAGGTAAAGGTGAGGGTAATGGGCAGGTAGCTGGAGATGGTCAAAAAGAAAATGAAGAAAAGTGGGGTGTGAGCCAGTTGTTGTTTGCTGATGACACTGTGCTTGTGGCAGGGTCAGAGGAGGAATTAAGGGAGTCAGTGGTGGAGTTTGAGAATGCATATGCAATAGGAAAAAGCTGAAGGTAAATGTGGGTAAAAGTAAAGTGATAAGATATACAAGGATAAGGAAGTGGATAACTTTAGCTATTTGAAGTCACATGTGGCCCAAGGAAAGGGAGGATGAGGAGGAGTGGTGAGGGCAGAAGTCAATAAATGGCCTTAGGGGGGGAAGAAAGATGCAGGGAGGAAGGCTATATGGAGAGAGAGAGAGAGGGGGGGGAGTGAGGGAGGGAGGTAGAGAGAGAGAGAGAGAGAGAGAGAGAGAGAGAGAGAAGGATATATGGAGAGGGAGAAAGAAGGCTATATGGAGAGAGAGAGAGAGAGAGAGAGAGAGAGAGAGAGAGAGAGAGAGAGAGAGAGAGAGAGAGAGAGAGAGAGAGAGAGAGAGAGAGAGAGAGAGAGAGAGAGAGAGAGAGAGAGAGAGGGAGGGAGAGAGGGAGGGAGAGGTAGGGAGGGAGGGTGAGGGAGGGAGGAAGGGAGAGGGTGGGAGGGAACGGAGAGGGAAGGGAGGAAGAGGGAGGAAGGGAAGGAAGGGAGAAAGAGAGGGAGGGAGGGAGAGAGAGAGACTGAGAGAGAGAGTGAGTGATTGTGAGAGAGATTAAGAGAAAGGAGGAAAGAGGAGAGAGAGAGAAGAGAGAGACATTCTTTGCGCGACTGATACTAGTGGGGTAGAATGTGCGTACGTTTACCATGTTGGTACAAAATTATGCGAGAGAAACTGCAGGTGAATCTATGGCGTAATTATGTGTGACTGACTCTCCGTATTCCAAGCAAGAGAAATGTAAAATTTGTTGAAAAACAAACGAACAAAGTCTCGGCAAGTCGTGCACTACTTCTTTCGGCGCAAGGACAACGGATGTCGTTTGCCTTACCCTGTTTTCCGACCTGTGCATGACCTTATCTGGATTTTTACCCTTTGACAGACAAGGCCAGAAATCCCCACGGCGCGTGGAACGTAAGTTGGCAATAACAACAACTCCCAAGACATTGTTGGAAAGTCACAATTAACCCATTCAACTCCGATGACAAGATGTCTTGTCATTTGGTCAAATAAAACAAAAAATCATAAAACACCAAAATGTTTGATCAAACACCAGAAAAATATGACGTCAGTCCTCGCTTCGCTCGCAGCGAAGTGAGGACTGACGTCATATTTTTCTGGTGTTTGATCAAACATTTTGGTGTTTTATGATTTTTTGTTTTATTTGACCAAATGACAAGACATCTTGTCATCGGAGTTGAATGGGTTAAGAGTGTTGCGGTTGCGGACCCACCGAGGAGGAATACGATGTTTACATTGTCGGGATCAACCAAATACGATCCACAACGTGAACACATCCGGCCATGTCTTCCACTGTCCTTTTTCTTTCATTTTTCGTTCTTTTCGTTTTAAGTGAAACGACTTTGGTTATTCAATACGAGTCTAACATGAAACAAGCAACTGCTGGTGCCTAGTGAAACGATTTTAGATGGCAAGTCCAACATGAAACAGCCAACTATTGCTGCCTAATTATGATGAAAATACGTCTACAATAACCTGCTAAAATCCGAGCTGTTTTGAAACAATATAATGCCTTCGAAATGTACACACACGCACGCACAGAACAAAATTAGATTTGCCACGACTAAATTAAAAACCGTTGTAGTATTTCTTGGGTGAAAAGTGATCGGAAGACAAAACTCCTACGTCACGCATTACACGTATGCTCTCCCTCTTAATTAAGGTCCTGCATTGCAACATTCCCCCTCCTCCATCCCCCGTGGTTTCTGTTCCCTCGCTTACCTTGCAATTAACGACGAAAAGGAGGAGGAGACGCACAACTTTTTTGTACGCAGTGTTGCTAGCGATGGCCCCGGTGACTCACTAACTTGTGATGGATGACAACGACGTCGTTGGCCGAGTGAACAGAGCTGCCTGACGCTCGAAAAATTTGCAGTATTCCTCCTCACCATCACCAGGTGTGGATTCACACTACAGATAGTTTGGCATTGGATGTCCAAACGCCTTCAAAGAACAGCAGGTGTGGTCGATGTACACTTCAAAACTTTGTTCACTCCGTCATCACGTTATCATTTTGTAATCTTGTCGTCATTTACTCGGGAGGCATTTCACATTTCAGTGCTTAAAGTTCCAGTTCACATCGGACGTTTTCTTTTTCTTTCAGTGTATGGAATCATTCATGGTGGATCGGACAATCGAATAAACAGTAGTTGTAAACTCGGGTGTGTTTTGTGATAAATGCGTGGTAGGGTTTCCCTGAGCTGTCTTGAGAGGGTTAGGTATGGATACACATCCGTCGTCTCTCAGGCACAGAAATCTAAAACGGACTCGACTCTCAACTGGATTGTGTGCACCAAACGGCTACTCGTATGGAGCCCTTCATCATCGTCATCGTCGTCATCATCATCATCATACTATAACCATCATTACCACAGCTATTATGCTTACATTGTTTTCATTTTCGCTATTCGTATATATCCTCTCATCTCTCGAACACACACACACACACACACACACACACACACACACACACACACACACACACGGTCTGTGTGTGTGTGTGTGTGTGTGTGTGTGTGTGTGTGTATGTGTGTGTGCGTGTGTGTACGTATATATATATATATATATATATATATATATATATATATATATATATATATATATGTATATATATATATACATATATATATATATATATATATATATGTGTGTGTGTGTGTGTGTGTGTGTGTGTGTGTGTGTGTGTGTGTGTGTGTGTGTGTGTGTGTGTGTGTGTATTCACCTCGGATCTGCTGCAGCCTCTTTTCGAGACAGCCAGACACCACCCTACGGCAGTGAGCTCAGAGCTCATTATTAGCAGATCTCTGGGTAGGTCTGAGACCACTCACACTCCACACACCGGGAATGCAAGGTCACAACTCCTTGACTAAAGTCCCGTACCTACTCGCTGCTAGGTGAACAGGGGCTACACGTGAAAGGAGACAAACCCAACTTGTCTCCGCCCGGCCGGGGAATCGAACCCCGGTTCTCCGGCTTGTGAGGCCAGTGCTTTACCAATCCGCCACCGGGCCGTGTGTGTGTGTGTGTGTGTGTGTGTGTGTGTGTGTGTGTGTGTGTGTGTGTGTGTGTGTGTGTGTGTGTGTGTGTGTGTGTGTGTGTGTGTGTGTGTGTGTGTGTGTGTGTGTGTGTGTGTGTGTGTGATGTTCAGCGGTTATTAGTTTATTATGCCCCACACTATAAATAAAACAACAAGTTGCTGTATTTATCAAAACAAAAGAACATCTCATGGTATTGGGTATGGCACATACAAGATCTGATATTTTGGTATTCAAGCCTTTTTGATTTACATAATATGATACGTAACAGGATACATAGTACTTATGTATGTATACATATGTATATGCAAATACATACATACATACAATATATATATATATACATATAAAATATATATATATATATATATATATATATATAAATATATATATATATATATGACAAGAGAAAAGACAAATGTATGGCAAAAGTGGTATAGGTAAATTCCAGGAAGGAGCAGAAGTATTCTATTCTCTAACGCTTCGACAGAGTCTTCTTCAGAGAGATAATAGTACAGGCAAATTGGAATACATTGTCTATATACTAAGCGGGTGTTTCAATCTATTGATTAAATCAGTGGAGTTGTGTAAATGTGCGCTGCTGATTGTGCCTATTGCTGCAGATAGCGGTTTCGCTAGATGTTTTGCGAGTCGATGAGGTGCACTTCCTATTCCTGAGGTACACTGGTTAGAAAAGCTAAAAATCGAAGAACTAAAACAGAAAGATAAACTAATCAAGAAACTGGATGAACTGTGCCGCTACAGTGAATGGAACCTCGTGGGATGCAAAGACCTCGTCAATAATCTCACCAATGAACAACTAAGCGACACCGAGCTACAAGCACTATCGCTAGGATTTAAATTTGACTCCGGTATACGGTGCACCTCATCGACTCGCAAAACATCTAGCGAAACCGCTATCTGCAGCAATAGGCACAATCAGCAGCGCACATTTACACAACTCCACTGATTTAATCAATAGATTGAAACACTTAGATTTAAATAAAAAGAAGATGGCTAGCTATGATGTAAAAGCTTTATTCACAAACGTAGAGATTGAAGGAGCAATGGAAGCAGTAACGAAGGTGCTAAATCAAGTAAAAGACAGTGATTTACCGGTTAAAAAAACAGACTTTGTGAAATTAATTTCATTATGTGTAAAATTCAACTGCTTCACTTTTAACAACCATGAATATATACAATTCCGAGGCTTAGCTATGGGATCTCCTCTCAGTGCCATTATGGCAAACCTTTACATGGAGTCACTTGAAGTAGATAAATACATACATATCATGGGAAGAGGAGCATCCTGGTTTCGCTACGTAGACGACGTATTAGTTATAGTACCAGAAAATACTAATTTGGATAACAAACTTCGTAGGCTCAATAGTGTAAATAAGTACATAGAATTCACAGTGGAAAAGGAGATAGACAAGAAACTTCCATTTTTAGACACGATAATTCATAGTATTGACGGAAGTGCCAAATTTTCAGTATATAGGAAACCAACAAACAAAGAAGATTTTATTCATTACTTATCACGACACGACACAAGAACGAAATCTGGCATGATAATTGGCTTTTTCCTTAGAGCATTTAGAATTTGTAGCGAAGAATTTTTACACGACGAATGTAAACACATTACAGAGACGTTCAACCACCTAAAATATCCACCGGGTCTCATACAAAAACTGAAAAATAAAGCCAAACAAATATGGAGAAGAAAAAACACAGTTACAGAAGAACAGAGGAAAGAAAAAGATTTTTTAGTGGTATCTTACTCTTCGAGAGGCGAATTAATTTCCAAATTTCTAGCGAGAATAGGGATGGAAGTCGCACACTCCTCAGGACAGAAAACACGGAACATTTTATCCAGTAACCAACACACGGAAGAGAAAAATGAAAAGAGCGTGGTTTACAAGATTCCATGTGATGGATGTGATGCCGCTTATTTTGGAGAAACTTCAAGAGGAATAACAAAAAGATTATACGAACACAAGAATGACATGCGACACCACAGGACATCTAATTCGCTAGTAGTACACGCTACACAACACGGACATATGCCTAATTGGAACAACACCAAAATCCTACACACCGGTATGAAAAAGACGACAAGAAAAACTATTGAAGCTGCATATATTAATACTTTTAAATCAACCAATCATAGAGAAGGATTTGTAAATTTGGCACACACAACAGCAAGATTAATCATCGAGGGGGCACAAACGGCGGACTCTATCCCAAGGCGACCTGTGAGATGACCCGCTTAGTATATAGACAATGTATTCCAATTTGCCTGTACTATTATCTCTCTGAAGAAGACTCTGTCGAAACGTTAGAGAATAAAATACTTCTGCTCCTTCCTGGAATTTACCTATACCACTCTTGCCATACATACATACATACATACATACATACATATATATATATATATATATATATATATATATATATATATATATATATATATAGATAGATAGATGTGTGTGTGTGTGTGTGTGTGTGTGTGTGTGTGTGTGTGTGTGTGTGTGTGTGTGTGTGTGTGTGTGTGTGTGTGTGTGTGTGTTTGTGTGTGTGTTTGCGTGTGTGTGTGTGTGTGTGTGTGTGTGTGTGTGTGTGTGTGTGTGTGTGTGTGTGTGTGTGTGTGTGTGTGTGTGTGTGTGTGTGTGTGCATGTATGTATATACATATCTAAACATGATTTAATAGTAACGATGATAAATATTTTCTTAATAGAACATGCCAGATTTTGCTCAAAATCTAGGTTTTCCCTTGATGTCGACATTTTGTTTCTCTATTAACCCCTTCCATACTTAGTTTTCTTAAAAAAAAAAAAAAAAAAAAAAAAAAAATCTTATTTTTCCACATTCTTTGTATTTGGGATCTTCCTTCTTGTATACCTTCGATCTAAAGCTGAAAACTTCCACCAGTTGCGTCGTCGCATCTCCTTTGTAGCCTATGTTGTGTACTAGATCTTTGTATTCTGCCCACACAATGTACGCGTTCCCTTTTTATTCCTATGTTTTTGTTTCTGTCAAGGATGTGTTATGTCGCCCTGGCTGTTCAACCTATACATGGATAGGGTGGTGCAAGAGGTAAATGCAAGGGTGGTGGGTCAGGGATTGGAGATGGTTAAAGAAAATGGAGAAAAGAGGTGAGCCAGCTGTTGTTTGTGGACGATACTGCGCTTGTGGCAGGATCGGAGGAGGGATTGAGGAAGTTGGTGACAGAGTTTGGGAGAGTATGTGATAGAAGAAAGCTGAAGATAAATGTGGGTAAAAGTAAGGTGATGAGATGTACAAGGGGTGAAAGTGGCAGTAGTCTGGAAGTGAGCATTAAGGG
>NC_134788.1:19104497-19109497 GCF_046742065.1 Oratosquilla oratoria | reverse complement strand
AGTGTTAGTTAAAATTAGTATAAATTAGTTCAAAGATAAACTACAAACATTTAGTGTAATGAGAAGAGGAAAATCAGTTTTAAATAGTACAGTTTAAGTTGACGCAAAGTGCTAGGTATTACATAAATAAAATGCCTTGACCTTAAAAAAAAAGGAAAAAAAAAAGTGACTCAGGTCGAAACGGACATGACTTTTTCTATTCAACTTAAGCTAATCTATAGTCATGATGGTCAAGATTTTACCATGTTAAAATTAATTTCAATGCTCACTCTAACTCAGGTCGAAATGACCATGACTTTTCCTATTCAACTTGAGCTAATCTACAGTCATGATGGTCGAGAATTTTACCATGTTAAAATTAATTTCGACGCTCACTGTGACTCAGGTCGAAAGGGACATGACTTTTCCTATTCAACTTAAGCTAATCTACAGTCATGATGGTCGAGAATTTTACCATGTTAAAATTAATTTCGACGCTCACTGTGACTCAGGTCGAAATGGGCATGACTTTTCCTATTCAACTTAAGCTAATCTACAGTCATGATGGTCAAGAATTTTACCATGTTAAAATCAATTTCAACGCTCACTGTGACTCAGGTCGAAATGACCATGACTTTTCCTATTCAACTTGAGCTAATCTACAGTCATGATGGTCGAGAATTTTACCATGTTAAAATTAATTTCGACGCTCACTGTGACTCAGGTCGAAATGGGCATGACTTTTCCTATTCAACTTAAGCTAATCTACAGTCATGATGGTCAAGATTTTTTCCATGTTAAAATCAATTTCAACGCTCACTGTGACTCAGGTCGAAATGACCATGACGTTTCCTATTCAACTTGAGCTAATCTACAGTCATGATGGTCGAGAATCTTACCATGTTAAAATTAATTTCGACGCTCACTGTGACTCAGGTCGAAAGGGACATGACTTTTCCTATTCAACATAAGCTAATCTATTGTCATGATGGTTAAGAACTTTACCATGTTAAAACTAATTTCAACGCCCACTGTGACTCAGGTCGACATAAACATGACTTTTCCTATTCAACTTGAGCTATTCTACAGTCATGTTGGTCGAGAATTTTACCATGTTTAATTAATTTCAAAGCTCACTGTGACTCTGGACGAAATGGACATGACTTTTGCTATTCAACTTGAGCTAATCTACAGTCATGATGGTCGAGAATTTTACCATGTTAAAATTAATTTCAACGCTCACTGTGCCTCAGGTCGAAATGAACATGACTTTTCCTATTCAACTTAAGCTAATCTATAGTCATGATGGTCGAGAATTTTACCATGTTAAAATCAATTTCAACGCTCACTGTGACTCAGGTCGAAATGGACATGACTTTTGCTATTCAACTTAAGCTAATCTATAGTCATGATGGTCAAGAATTTTACCATGTTAAACTAATTCAACGCCCACTGTGACTCAGGTCGACATGAACATGACTTTTCCTATTCAACTTAAGCTAATCTACAGTCATGATGGTCGAGAATTTTACCATGTAAAAATTAATTTCGACGCTCACTGACTTAGGTCGAAATGAACATGACTTTTCCTATTCAACTTAATTTAATCTACAGTCATGATGGTCCAGAATTTTACCATGTCAAATTTATTTCAACGCTCACTGTGACTCAGTGATGTCACGGTATGAAAAGATGACGTCATTATGTGATAAATTGGCGTCACCATGTGGTCCTATGACGTCAATTTGTATCCCCGTGACGTCATGAGACGATCCTATGGCGCCATGATTAAATCCGGTGACGTAACAGTATAATCACATGATGTCACTAGGTATCAAACATATAAAAGTCCGCTTGTGGGTGATGAGACGTCACAAACTGCCATAGCACACTATTGGATGAGGACGCTCGCCACGGGCTTCGAGGACTTCCCGCGGGAAGACTTGGGGTGAGTTGGATACATACCGAGGGTCCAGGCTCGTCGTAGTGGGAGACGCTCAGGGAACGTCTTCACCCAGGACGAAGCCTCTTGACTAACGCCCACGGACGAGGTCGCTCGGAAACGAACTCGGCCTCGCATGCTCCCTTTCGGTCTCTCGCTTACCCCGAGGATCTTCACGAAACTAGTGAGAGTGGTAGGCGTACGCTGGACGGAAGCAAGCGTCTCCACACTCATGTTCCTAGACGGCTAGTTGATGCATCTGCCCACCGGGGAGGGTGCATCGGCCGACATCTCGGGGGCTCTGAGAGTGTTGGCGGACGTGGAGTTCGGGGTGGACTGGGACGGGTCTGCCCTTGCTCCCACATAAAAAAGGGGGGTGGAGGGGGCAAAGGGCGACAGAGGAGTGGGGAGGGGCCAGGAACCGCTGAACAGGATACGAATTTCGTATAGTCACGCATTGTGTGAACAGTGCAATGTTGTGCATGTCACATTCTTCGGCGTGGGTACTTGACGTTTCTTTCTCCCCTCTACTGAGTGATAAAATGAATGAGACTCCCATAGGAAAGACACACATAATAACGGTTTGATTCAGGTTTCACCTGTCCTCGTCTCATGCATAGCTTCGCTGTGCAGGTTTCTTTCAGCCGATAATATTTCTTTGTCGCGGCTCGTGCCGCTTAAATTGTTCTTATCGGCTTAAGAAACCTGCACAGATTTAGGGTCCCTCCCTCCTCCCACAGGCGAAGCCTTCATTTCTCATTGAAGTGGACGGCTCAAGCAAGCCGGGCAGCCGGCTAAGAAGGGAGGGGATAGGGAGGGGGAGGTGGGGTCGACAATGCGCATGCCTGCACAGAGCCGGGAATTTTAAATTTCCGATGATTTTGGCGGAAAATTCAACCACACTCAATCTTCGGGAAATGACCATATGACCAGGACTGTGGTATGGGATTATTGCTATAGCTTCGCTGTGCAGGTTTCTTAAGCCGATAAAAACAATTTAAGCGGCACGAGCAGCGACAAAGAAATAATATATGTATATAAATCTTTACAAGTACCTTTGACTTGTAGATATTCTAAGATGATATGAATGATTCCCAAGACCCTATGTCGTTGGGATATCTGCTCACAGAATAAAATTGTATGTCACCATTCAATTTTGCGTCATCATGAAAAAAAAAATGGAAAATCAAACATCGTTCATTAAAGTTAACAAGAATAGCAAGATGATTATAACAAAGGACATATAATTGAATTAAGGGTTTGCGAACAAATTCTAAACACGATTCCAAGCTCTTAAACACAATTGTTAACAGGGGTGAAAGAGAAAGAGTCACCAAGAGAGTTACTGTCCAGGCTTCCCGCGTCATTACCATAGACTTCACACACAATATCCTAATTGATATCTGAGTTAGAATACATAAACAGGGGGAGGAAGACTTGCATAATCACAACCGAGGAGTCTTCACTACCACATCCTTCCTACTGGACTTTCTAATTAGCTCTTCCACGCGCCCAGAGCGCCCCTTTTTATAGAACAAACTCACTTCTGATTGGCCCAAAGAATCAGCGTATATGGAGTTTGAACCTGATTGACCAAGACAGACTAAATGTATTTACACGCGCGCTGGTGAAGCTACCCATGCAAATACGACGAAAACGATTATACAATACCTTGAATTAATACATAATTTATATTACATAAACAGCATAGTACACAAAAATGATAATGCATCTGACAGAACTAACATAGATATCTCCCTACGCGTGACGTCCAAAACGTAACGTTCAATGCCCGTCTTTTCACCGAAATAATGATTATATTCATACATTGCATATATAGGATACTCATGTATGTAGCAATATATTTATATATATATATATATATATACATATATTTATCTATATATATATGTATATGTATATATATACATATATATATGTATACAATATATATATCTATATATATATATATATATATATATATATATATATACACGAGGGGGCATAGTAAAGTTTTAATTATGACCATGAAGTAAACGAGTCACACATTTCTCCCATCGTTTCATGACCTTTCGCAGGCCACCGTTGTAGAAGTCCTCAGATTGCGTTGAAAATCACTGTTCTACCTCTTGAATGATGTCATCTGTGTCTTGAAATCGCCGACCCCGCAGTGGATTTCTCATCTCTGGGAACAAGAAAAAGTCGCTTGGGGAGAGATCGGGAGAATAGAGCGGATGCGGCAAGATTTCATAGCCACATCCCCCTGCATCCACGACCGCAGTTTGAGATGAGTGAGCGGGTGCATCGTCGGCAAGGAGACGGACTCCTTTGGTGAGCATACCACGGCGTTTCTTCTTCAGAGCATCTCACAACTTGTTCAGAAGTGTGCAGAAGTATGCGCTAGTGATGGTCTGACCCTTTGCAAGGTAGTCTGTGAGGATAACTCCACGACAGTCCCCCCAAAAAAACGACAGCATGACCTTCCCTGCGGACTTCTGCACCTTAGACTTCTTGGAGGGGGGAAGGAGATGTGGTGCACTTCCACTCCTTGCTCATCTCTTTGGTCTCTGGATCATACAAATAGATCCAACTTTCACCCATAGTTACCAGACGACCTAAGAAATCCTCTTCATCCTGCTCCAAAAGAGTCAACATCTGCCTCGACAGGTCACGCCGTGTTTGCCTTTAGGGAGGAGTCAGTAAACGCGGAACCCAGCGTGCTGACACCTTAGACATGTGCAGTTCGTCGTGAATAATTTTCCACGCACTGCCGCACCTAAGACCAGTCTCATACACGTGGATGGTTACTCGTCGGTCTTCCAGGATAAGATCCTCCTTTTCTTCACTGTGGTCGCACTGTCCGTGAATGATGGTCGTCCAGTTAAAGGGTCGTCTTTGAGGAACATGGGGCCAGTTTCGAAATTCCTTTTCCATCTCACAACAGTGTCATATGACGGGCAATCATCACCATAGAGAGCCTTTGTTTCATCAAGGATTTGCCGGGCACTGTAACCCTTCAAATGCAGGAACTTGATCACGCTGCGAGCCTCAATCTTCTCCATCTTGCAGGTTAGTGACA
>NC_134788.1:19096997-19099497 GCF_046742065.1 Oratosquilla oratoria | reverse complement strand
TTTCGATCGTTTAACCAATTACTAGTCCAACTTAATTATAGGCTACCACTTATTCCGTGTGAAACTAATTTAGTAAGTAGTCTTTCGTGGGGGACGGTATCAAAAGTTTTTGCAAAGTCTATATATATTAAATCTATATTATTTATTTTGTCATACTTTTGTAGAATTCGAGTAAGTTAGTAATGCAAAAACGTTTCCCTTTGAATTCATGCTAGCTATCATCTATCAAACAGTTACTTTCTAAATTGTGTTCCATAGGATCTCTGATGATAGTTTCCATAATTTCCCCCACGATTAAAGTCAAGCTTAGGCCTGTAGTCATTTGGTTTCTTTTTGTCACCTTTTTTCAATGTCTGTGTAACGTTAGATTTGTCCGGATATGATGGATTTCTCGAAAATAATTTCTAATGGAACAACAGTTTAATTCTTAATTTCCTTTAAGATTCTTGGATGCCAACCGTCAGGCCCTGGTGTTTTATTAACTTTGAGTTTTCCTATACACCTGTTAATTTTTTCTTTTATATTTACCGTAGTGCACTAAGTCGTCGGGCTAAAATGCATATTTCCTGATGGAATTTCTTCGCAGTACAACCGCAGGCAGATGATAAAGATGCTATTCAATTGACGAAACAGTACACGACGACACTCGCCTTCCTCGTCCCTCCGCCATCTAATTTGTGTGTGTACTCCGTCCCAGCCAAAGCAGGAGACAATGCACACACACACAGTCATGCGATCGGGAGGGGGAAGGGGAGGGGGCCGGCTGGAGGTAGGGAGGGAAGGAGGAGGAGGAGGGCAAAGGGGAGAGGGAGGGATGGAGGAAAGAAGGAGGAGGGGGAGGAGGGAGAGGAACGAGGGAAGGAGGAGAAGGGCAAAGGGGAGGGAGGGAGGGTAGAAAGGAGGAGGAAGAGAAAGAGAGGAAGGGAGGGAGGGAGGGAGAAGGGAGATGAAGGAACAAGGGAGGGAGGGAGGGAGGAGGGAGATGAAGGGAGAAGGGAGGAAGAAAAGGGGCGGGTGGGAGGAGTATGGAGGTAAGGAGGGAGGGAGGGAGAAGGAAGAGGGGCAGGAGGAAGGAGTATGGAGGGAGGGAGGGAGGAGGAGGAAGAGGGGCGGGAGGAAGGAGTATGGAGAGAGGGAGGAGGAGGAGGAGGAGGAGGAGAAGGGGAGTGAGGGAGGGAGGGAGGAGGAGGAGAAGGAGAAGGGGAGGGAGGAAGGGAGGGAGGAGGAGGAGGAGAAGGGGAGGGAGTGGAGGGAGGAGGAGGAGGGAGGGGAGGGATGAAGGGAGGAGGAGAGAGGGAGATAGAGAAAGGCGGAAGGGAAGAGAAGGGGAGGGAGGGAGGGAGGGAGGGAGGTGGAGAATGAGAAGGGGAGGGAGGAAGGGATGATGATGATGATGATGATGACGATGATGATGATGATGATGAGGAGGAGGAGGAGGAGGAGGAGGAGGAGGAGGAGGGAGATAGATATAGGAGGGAGGGTCTCGGTAAGCGCGTCTCGGCTTGGCGATACTGGCGGCCTGACGGGCCCAGTGTCCCGCTAACTGTACCGGTAAAATATCGTTAAGGGGTGTACCGCTAAGATCTCGGCTTGGCGGTACTGACCGCCTGACGGGCCCAGTGTCCCGCTAACTTTACCGGTAAAATACCGTTAAGGGATGTACCGCTAAGGTCTCGGTAAGCACGTCTCGGCTTGGCGGTACTGACGAGCCCAGTGTCCCGCTAATTTTACCGGTTAAACTTTTACCATTAAGCAAGTACTGTATGTACCGTTTAAGTCTCGGTAATATTTTTACAATTAAAACCGTTTTTTCGTCACTTTCTTTAATTTCTCAATAGAATTAATGTTATTTCTGTGATCAGCATACGAAACTATATTAATTGTGAAAGTTTCATCGAAAAATTCCACGTCGCCAAACGGAAAAGACCCATATATGTGTACATATATATATATATATATATATATATATATATATATATATATGTATATATATATATGTATATATATATATATATATATATATATATGTAATATATATATATATATACACATATATATATATGTATATATATATAATATAATATATGTATGTATATATAATATATATACATATATACATATACATATGTGTATGTATATATATATATACATATGCATATGTATGTATATATATATATATATATATATATATATAGAGTGAGAGAGAGAGAGAGAGAGAGAGAGAGAGAGAGAGAGAGAGAGACATTGGGACAAATTATGGGAAAGGCGGAGGGGGAAACACGGGTCTTTATCTGATTATCGAGTTTATTCCTGACTGGTTTCGCTTACAACAGCTTCTTCAGAAGCTGTTGTAAGCGAAACCGGTCAGGAATAAACTCGATAATCAGATAAAGGCCCGTGTTTCCCCCTCCACCTTTCCCATAATAATATGTATATATATATATATATATATATATATATATATATATATATATATATATGTATATATATATTCACATAT
>NC_134788.1:18996997-19091997 GCF_046742065.1 Oratosquilla oratoria | reverse complement strand
TCAATGTCCCTGTTGCGGAAAGGACAAGGGGAAATATTTCATTTTTTTCTGTTGATTCTCACGCAAAATTCCTATATTACGGCAATATATTCAGGTCTTCTTTGACATTTTTTTATTATAATTATTTGGTCAACCTTGTGGGCGGCATGTCCAGACTAGAATTGCCGCCCCCTCCCTAAATGTGCCGCCCCCTCCAGGGCATATTCCCCCCCTCCCCCATGTGAGGGCCCTACGATTACGAATCATTTTAACGAGTTGGTGTGACAGAACTTGCCCTCAGAATGCTTAGGACATCAACGCAGTGTTGATTCTGTGAACAGCAAAGAATGAAATTGCGAGGACCCAGCCGCCGACCATTGCCAACCACGCGTGGGTGATTCAACGGGGTCGGCCCACACGCAAAGGATTGTCTATCATCGTGTATCTTCAACATCCCATGCGTCTGAGAGTGGTTCCCTATCAAAGGACGCCGCAAACTTAGTACAGCACTGCTGGGATGAATGGAAATGTGTTATGATAAGTATTGATATAGTTTTAGCTTTAGGTATTAGAGTGCGCAGGGTCAGTTAGGAAGGGTCGCCTCCAACCATGTGTATGTACATTACCTTTTGATTCATAAATCACTACGAATTTGCTAAGAACATTTGTGTTTGCGGGGAAAATTCCCAATTGATTATGTTGTTTCCACGTTTGAATTGTGGAGACTCCTTAAAATACAATAAATGTCAAGTGATGGATTAGACCTGTGATTTGCATCTCGTGATTGTCCCCTCCCCCCTTTTCTGTGAAACACTTTCCTTTAGTCTCTCGAAACGACGTGCTTGCTTGCTTGCAGTGGAAGGGGCAAGCACGGTCCCGACTTGTTCCCGGAGTCACCTTGTGGTCAGCAAATATATGCTCCATGTGTGTTGAACTGTTTTTTCTTTGTAGATGCTATTTTCTTACGAAAAACCTTCACTTTTGCCCATAATCGAACGCGCAAGTCGAATTCCCGCCATTTGTTTCACATTCATGACGATTTACACAATTTCTTTGTGATGATGTCATTAGAAATGGTTTTTCAATTTTAAATACTTTTTCTCTGAAGAGGAATTTCTCTTCTCTGTTCAGGTTACCATTTTACAATTTCATTTTATGTATATATATATATATACATATATATATATATATATATACATTTATATATATATATATATATACATATATATATATATATATACACACACACACATATATATATATATATATTATATTATACTATATGTGTGAAATTTAGTCCAAAACCTTTTCGTCTATTTGATGACGTCATCATTCCCTGATGTCGGCGAAAACGTTCGGATAATGTTTTTTTTATTTTCCAGTGGCAGGAGGAGGAGAGGGAGAGGGAGGGAGGTGACGGACCCAGACGACAACAATAGAAGCTATCGAGGCCATGATGCGAAGGCACGGACAAGAAAGAGGGGCAGCGACCCGTGTTAAGCAGTCAGGAAGAGGGGCAGCGACCCGTATAAGGCATATAGGAAGAGGGGCAGCGAACCGTGTTAGGCAGCCAGGAAGAGGGGCAGCGACCCGTATTAGGCAGTCAAGAAGAGGGGCAGCGACTTGTGTTAGGCAGTCAGGAAGAGGGGCAGCGACCCTTGTTAACCAGTCAGGAAGAGGGGCAGCGACCCTTGTTAACCAGTCAGGACGAGGGGACAGCGACCAATGTTCGGCAGTCAGAAAAAGGAGGCGACCCGTCCTTCTGGCTTCCGAAGACGGGTCGCCCCCCCCTTTCTGGCTGCCGAAGACGGGTCGCCGCCCCCTCTGTCTGCCTGCCGGTGACTGGTCGCTGCCCCCTCTTTCTGACTGACGAAAACGGGTCACCGCACCCTCTTTCTGGCTGCCGAGCACGGGTCTCCGTCCCCTCTGACTGGCTGGCGAAGATTGGTCGCCGCCCCCTATTTCTGGCTGCCAACGACGGTTCGTAGCCCCCTCCTTCTGGATACCGAAGACTGATCGCCGCCCCCTCTTTCTGGCTGCCGAGGACGGGTCGCCGCCCCCTCTTTCTGGCTGCCGACGACGGGTCGCCGTCATTTCTACCTGGGTGGTGAAGACGGATTGCCGCCCCCTCTTTCTGTCTGCCGACGACGGGTTGCCACCCCCTCTGTAAAGCTGTCGAAGACGGGTCACCGCCCCCTCTTTCTGGCAGCCGACAATGGGTCGCCGCCTCCTCTGTCTGGCTACCGAAGACGGGTCGCCGCCCCCTCTATATGGCTCATGACGACGGGGCACCGCCCCCTCTGTCTGGCTACCGACGACGGGTCACCAACCCCTCATTCTGGCTGCCGAAAACTGGTCGCCACCCCCTTTTTTGGATGCCGAGGATGGGTTGCCGCCTCCTTTGTCTGGCTACCGAAGACGGGTCGCCACCCTCTCTTTCTGGTTGCCGAATACTGGTCGACACCCCCTCTTTTTGGCTGCCGACGATGGGTCGCCGCCTCCTCTGTCTGGCTACCGAAGACGGGTCGCCACCCCCTCCTTCTGTCTGCCGACGACGGGTCGCCGCCCCCTCTGTCTTGCTGCCGAAGAAAGGTCACCGCCACCTCTGTCTGGCTGCCGAGGACCGGTCGCCGCCCGTTCGCTGGCTGCCGACGACAGGTCGCCATCCCCTCTGTCTGCCTGCCGAAGACGGGTCGCCCTACCCTCTGTCAAGCTGCAAAAGATGGGTCGCCGCCCCCTCCCTCTTGCTACCGACGACGGGAAGCCGCCCTCTCTGTCTGGCTGCCGAAGACGGGTCACCGCCCCCTCTGTCTGGCTCCCGAAGACGGGTCGCCCTCTCCTCTCTCTGGCTGCCGAAGACGGGTCGCCGCCCCCTCTGTCTGGCTGCCGACGACAGGTCGCCGCCCCCTCCACCTGGCTACCGACGACGGGTCCTAGTCTCCTCTTTCCTGCTGCCGAAGACGGGTCGCCGCCCCCTCTGTCTACCAGCCAAAGACTCGTCGCCACCCCCTCTGTCTGGTTGCCGAAAACGGATCACCGCCCCCTCTGTCTGACTGCCGAAAACGGGTCGCCCCCCACCCCTCTGGCTGCCCGACGACGGGTCGCCGCCCCCGCTGTCTGGCTGCCGAAGAACTGAATTTAAGGTGGGAGATCGACAAAAACACAATATTCATTGATTTTTATTTAATATATACCTTCTTGTGAGTATACACTCAATACAAACTAATTACACCTTATTTACACATTCTACCTTAGTTACACTTTCAGTAGTTTAGTGCTAGCACTTAATGTTTACAATGTGTTTGCACTGTTATGTGGGATTCCCTTTGATGTTGCTAATTTTGATAGTTTTCTGTTGCCAATCTTTTGTGCCACTATTTTTCTGTTTAATACTCTCATCCTGAAAAAAATTCTGCATTTAACGAAGGAACCTATGACATCCCAGGTAAAGGTACGAATTTGACCATGTATTTTGTCAAGTTTTTCATGGCACTTTTTTTTAGATTTTAGCTTGGAATCTCCATGGTAACAATTAAACAACCTTTCCATGGTTTTCAAATGGTCAAAAAATTCCTTGTTAGGTGTTTTTAGTTTTCCTTCCAATCTACTTAAGGTAGAAATACATGTATTATCATTATCCTTCACACTTGATCCTAGGAATTCATATTGGGGAAATTTGTTTACCATAAACCCACCAACATACCTTAGACCCTCAGTTTCCATGGCTACTTCGAAAGCTATGTCTTTTACATCAAATGAAGGGGGTTCATAGCAGTCTGGCTCATCATCCACAGCAAAAACCATTGCTGATAAGCAGAGTTCTTCATCCAAATTGTTGGGGTCAATTTTGGAAGTAGTAGCACATTGATTAACGTTAATTTTAGCAAGTGCTGCATCCAACATGTTTGTACTTGTACACTCTTTCACTGTGTTATACCTCATACCCATCAGAGTAATTTCTTTTCCAAGAAGAATCTTTTTAATTCTATGTTTGATCTGTACAGGAGATGGATTGTCATTAGCTCCTGCCATTTGTCTAAGATAGCCAAATAAATGTTCTAAGCCATCTTAATTTAGTCTGTACGTTAGCAGAAAGGTTACATTAAATCTTTCATTCAACATTTTGTATAACTTTGAGAGGGACATTGAAGAAATAATTAACCCTTATTGAAATTGATACAAGTGATTTTTCCCACCCACTCTCATTTCTTTAGCAGTTTTAATCATATCTTCCAAAATGCGATTTTGTTCTTCCGAATTCCACCCATAGGCATTTCTAGAGGATTTTTTGAGTCTATACGTACCCTTGCATTAAAGAGATCAAACCAACGATCTGCTAGCATAATGAATTTACTAGTCATTTCCCAATCATTACTCTTTAAAAGGCCTTGCTGACCAAAATAGTTAATTGTTTTACCTGTAGTTTCAGACAACAGTTGTGCAGCTAAGTGAACATTCATTCTTCGATGACCTTGTACATCAATGTGTTTGTCGCTGAGTCGGAACGTTGTTTTTAAGTCTTTTACACTCCTTTTGATTATCTCGCGTCCATTTTTACAATCCAATTTGAATCCAGAATCTAAAAGATTGTTTCTAATTAGTTTTATGACATGTAGAGCATCAGCAAAAACACAAATTTCCCTATCACTAGAAGCTGAATTTGTGAAGCTATGGTTATCAATGGTGACACTAAGTGTTTGTAAGAGTTTAAGATTTGTTGATCCCATATCCGATACTATAGCAACAACTAAAAAACCAGCTTCTTCCACCTTAACAATAATGTCATACAGTATGTCCTTAGTCATATTAGTGTCAAAGTCGTAGTACACTAGCTGTTTCCAAGGTTTGTCAGTCCCCTTAACATAGCACATTGCAGTCTCTTTTTAGGTTCATATATTACATCAGTGCCTTTTTCGTATGTCCAGTCTGATGCAACACTTGTCTCATCAAAGGACAGTACACAAAAGGCGCTCAATATCTGACTTTTTTTTTCAAAAGCTGAATTACTAGTAATAACACACCAGGTTGTAAGTCAAGCTTTGACACATGGCGGTTGAGCGTACTTACAGAAGGCAGAGGAAGATGCTTCTTTTCCTTTAGATATTTGTATGCTTTTGAACTGTAGCCATGCAGTACCAGCGATTCACTAATATCATTATCTGTATAAGTTGCTGGTTGTTTTCCATTTAACATTGCATCTATTTGTGTTTCTGTAAAGGATTTCCCAAGTCCCTTCTTAATGTGAGCCACAGCTATGTCATATGCAGTTTTGAATGTACTTTGTAAACGTTTTTTCTCTTTTTCCCATTGTTTCTGTTCCCTATGCAGATCATTTCTTTATTGTGTCACTTGCTTAAGCCTTCTATTGGCTTCAATCAAGTGACCAAGCAGAGGATCTAAACCTGAAACTGGGAGACTGGTCGGAGGTCTATTTTCTTGCAACACTAGTTGACCTGGTGGTGGTCATCTTGGCTTACCCTGGGATGGTGCATTTCCTGAAATAATTAGATGTGTTTTGTTTACCATTTCATGAACCCATCTCTGTGAGCTTGTACGTTCAAAAACATACAAGTTACATGAACACATTATATTGAGGCTAATCACGTTAATTCACGCACAATAATTCAATTAACACTGGTCAAAACATCAAGCTTTTATTACAGCAGTTAGATGGAAACTGCAAAATTAGTGTATCCTACTCACCATCAGTCTGTAAAGGCTTGAAACTTGAATCAGGCAGAGGTTTTAAATCTGGAACTGGGCGACTGGTCGGAGGTCTATTTTCTTGCAATACTAATGGACCCGTGTCTAATGGTAAATGTAACGATGGAACTGCACCAGGCTAGAATGCTATACAACTTGGAGGCACTGGTATTCCAAGGAGTTCGTATTTCATATTTCTCAAAATGTTTGCTGCATACACGTTGAGTCAGAGGGTTTATGTGGTCTTTTCTTCCACACAGCTGAATCCAGCGATTTTGGGTTTCTTTATCTTTTGGAAACCGAAAATAATAAACATTTGATTTCCCTTTCACTCGAAAATTAGCACAGCTACGCACGGCACATGAAGGCATTGTGAAACCACATGAACGGTGAGGACAAGTAGGCAGAGAGGTGTGACCTTGTCCCGCCCAGAGGCAAGCACAGATTGACACACGCTCCCGCGTTTAACCCCTATTGCGCCCATTGACGTCACGGATGCGCAGAACATAGAAAAAGCGGAGCGCTCGTGGGTCGACCTATACTATATGGACCTTGTACGTGACTCCCTCAGGTCCACAGCCTGGTCCTGTCCACGAATTCCCCCGTGTTCTTCGCCATGCTGAATGGACCCCAGGCTCCCGATAAGCTCACCCTTCCAGAGGACCCTCGTCACTCCTTCCAGAAGCTACTGGATCACATGTACCTGGACCGGATGGACCTGGAGTCGGTGGAAGAGGCTCTCGAGGTGTACGCTCTGGCCCACAAGTACGAGATAGAGTCGACAAAGAAAGAATGTGTGAAGGTATAGTGTAGCGAGGCCAGCTGCCCTTGCTTTCCTTCATAGTAATTCTACCATTCTTCTTCTGTTTCTTCTTCCACTTATATTTCTTCTTTTTCAATTTTGTTTTTGTTTTCCTTTTTATGTTTCTTTTGGTACTTCTTCTCTTTCTTTTTGTTTCCTCTTCTGTTTCTTCTTCTGCATTTTCTTCTTATGTCTCTTCTTCTTCTTCTGCTCCTCTTTTTCTATTTCTTCTTCCGTTCCTTCTTCGTTTTCATACTCTTAGTCTTCGTCTTCTTCATAGTTTTCTTCTTCCTCTTTGTCTTCTTCTTCGTCTTCTTCCTCTTCTTCGTCTTCTATTTTTTCATCCTCTTCTTTTTTCTCTACTTCTTTTTCTTCTTCGTCTTCTTTTTCGTCTTATTCTTCTTCGTCCTCTTCTTCGTTTCCTTCTTCTTCGTCTTTTTCTTCTTCCTCTTCTAGTTTTTCTTCTTCTTCTTCCTCTTCCTGTTCTTTTCTTTTTCTGCGTCTTATTCTTTTTTCTACGTCTTCTTCGTCTTCTTGTTCGTCTTATTTTTCTTCTTCGTCTCTTTCTTCGTTTTCTTCTTCGTCTTCTTGTTCGTCTTATTTTTCTTCTTCGTCTCTTTCTTCGTTTTCTTCTTCGTCATCTTCGTCTTCTTTTCCTTCTTCTTCTTCTTCTTTTTACTTCTATTATTATTGTTATTATTACTATTATTATTATTATAATTATTGATTATTATTATTATTAGCATTAATCATTATTATTATTAGTATTGTTATTATTATTGTTATTATTATCATCATTATTATTATTAGTATTATTATTATTATCATTATTATTATTATTATTATTATTATTATTATTATTATTATTATTATTATTATTATTACTATTATTATCATTATCATTATTATCATTGTCATTATTATTGGTAGTAGTAGTAGTAGTAGTAGTAGTAGTAGTAGTAGTAGTAGTAGTAGTAGTAGTAGTAGTAGTAGTAGTAGTAGTAGTAGTAGTAGTAGTAGTAGTTTGGGCGTCATTATTGAACACCACGGCAGCAGACGGGTCTCTCTGTGGACAAAGATGCAATAGCGAATCATGATATACTCGACTGTTCACACTAGCTTAGGCAAACTCTCTCTTTTTGTCTTCAGTACATCGCATCCAACGTGAAGGCGGAGACGATGCCGGCAGTACTGGAGACTTCGGTTCTTTATGAGGACGCGGCGCTGAAGAAGAAGTGCAAAGAGGTACGTGGGTCTGTTTCCTGATGTCGTGGCTGGTGTTCCTTTCGGGTAAAATGGTGATATCTACACTTCTTGGAACTAGGGTCCAAAGCCGTCATGGTTGAAAGACGCCTCGCTTTGCATTAGAGCGTAAGGAAGCACGGCGGCATTGCACGCTCGGTCGCGTCAGCTGTCGCCCGTCCCTTGGATTCGTCGACATGTTCAGAAGCATGGTCTGTTTGACCCACAGATACTGGACCGCGACCCCGACGCCGTCATGCTGCCTGAGACCGTGTCTCGTCTGAGCAAGGAAACCTTGAGGGCTTTGCTGACGGACAAGACCCTGGCCTTCTCTTCCGAGGCTGTCCCCTTCAGAGGACTGATTGCCTGGTAAGTACTCGCACTCGTGGCGACCATTCTGTTCCTCTTTGCACAGTGCATGACTATGTTTTGGTAGTCGCTAATCAAGCCCGCACGCTAAAGTGATCTCTGTGCCTCTTGTTGGTCGCAGGGGAAAAACCCAGCCAGGCCAGCAGGAGGAGCCGTCGGGGAGTGCGCTCCGGGAGGAGATCGGGGACGACCTGCTGAGGGAGGTGCGGTTTCTCGACATGTCCCAAGACGAGTTCGTGGATAACGTGGTCGGCACGGACGTGCTGAGGGGAATACTCCCGAAAGGGCGGCTTTCCCGCTTTCACCTTTCCCCGGATGGAGACAGAGAGACATTGGAGCCGCAAGTGCGTTATGGTTTGATTCCCTGGCTTAGGAGTGATAGGAATATCTGTGTCCATCGCCTGGATGCACCAGGTGCTGGCACCCTTGAGATAGAGGATTTTGATGGGGGCAATGTTGTAATAAGCTCGGCATCCTCTGAACACCGCCTGCTGCCCTTGAGAGGGGCAAAAGATATCATGTATGGTTTACCCCCAAAACGGAAGTAGTTGCGAATGGGGCAGATGGCGGAAGTCAAAAGGTGATGTAACCCTGTCACGTGAATGGGAGGGTCTTGAGTGTGCCCTGTATGCGTGCGAGTCTGGAAGCTCTGGCTGCGAGTGAGTGAGTGAGGGGAAAGCCCTGTTTGGTCTGGCCGCCGCGCCGCGCCGTGCCGCTGCCCACCGCCCCGGGTCCGTCCGGCCGGCGAAGGAGTGGGCGGGTTGGGTTGGGTTTGGCCCCTTTTTGCACGAACGAGGGAGGGAGGAAGCGGGCACGTCGGGCGGCGACCCGAAGCCTAATGGAATCGCTTGGCAAAGAGAGATTTTATCACCGTCATCATCGCCGCCGCCATTGTTATTAGCATTCATGCAATCAGGTGTCTTGTTAGAGAGGCAGTTTCAGTCCCAAGGAAGCGTTTCATTTGTTGTAGTCGGATCCTATATTTTACGTCACTTCCAAGGTGCAGAAATCGTCACAAGGGGGGAAAAGCCTTTGGTATATGTGCCTTACTAAGGCACACCTAATTATACAAATGTATATATTATATTATATCATATTATATATATATATATATATATATATATATATATATATATATGTGTGTGTGTGTGTGTGTGTGTGTGTGTGTGTGTGTGTGTGTGTGTGTGTGTACTGTTACTTGTGTCTCATGCGTATTAATAAAGACGAAAGATAATTTACCGTACGTCTGACAAATGTATGGGTAAACCCTTTCAAATCTAATTACATAAAATCAATTTCCTGGATCGTACACAAATTAATTTTGAGCATATGCTATTAAAAACAAATATATAGATTTGGGTTCTCATTAAAGTATGTCAAAATTTTGCATAATAGATTTGTCGCATTGGAAGCTTCCAGTTGTTCGAGAACTGGTGCCTGACTTCGTCTTAGAAAATTTAAAATTTTATTTTATACATAGCCGTTCTCTATGATTACATGTTTCTAACATCTTGTTTCCTTATCTTTGGGTTTTTATATATCAAAGACTTGCATTTTGTTTTAACAGGTCTAAACTATTTTACGTTAGTGAACAACGGCTCTCGAACAAATCTACTTCATAATATTTATAGCTTTCCTTTGTAAAGGTTAATAAACATTATTATAAACCTTAGAATATATTATGTAATTTTACTATATCATTTTACTTACAAAAGGGATGCCATTAGGTAAGATGATAAAAATTTCGGGTGAATCCAAGCTTTCATCTAGTCACAGAAACGGCTGTCAGTTAGACTTAATTCAGCAATAAAAAAATACGCACTGTAAATGTCTAAAACTTGATAACTGAGGTTCTGGTCGTTCTAAGCCCTGAACAATTCTCTCTCTTCATAGATAGCCAGCTTGCTATCATAACCACGTACTCACACCCATCCGTAGGTAACCTTCTTGCTATCATAAACGATTACAGTTCAGAGTACCTTTCAACGATCGTCTTGATACGGTTTTCTGTGGTACTATATGCATATCAGCATATATGTATATCTGTATATGTATGAGTGTATATAAATATATACATACATATATATATATATATATAATATATATACAGTCACTATCCGAGCTACGACGCACGCGAGTTACGACCACCCGTACTTACGACCACGTCTAGCAGATGTCTATTATGAGTTTACTGTATATGTCTGGCAGCACAGCGCGTAAGATAGTTGTAGCAGCCCGGCATCGCGCACGACTGGCAGAGATGGAAAAGTTGCTATACACGGGGTTGGAAGATAATAGGCAAAGAAATGTGAAACAGATGTTGCAAACAGTGCAAAGTAAGGCTACAAGTTAATTTCGCATGTTGAAAGAACATGCAGGTGAAGAATAGGCTTCACGTGAATTCATAGCGAGTGCTGGGTGGTTTCGTGTCTTTCGAGAGCGTTACCAGGTTCACCACGTGCTGTCGAAAGGTGAGGCTACTAGCAGTGATGCGTATGCAGCTAAGCCATTTGTGGAAGAGTTTGATAAATTAATTAAGGATGAAGGATATTTACGTATTTAAGACCACGTCTAGCGGATGCTTATTATGAGTTTACTAATAAGAGTACTTTATAATAAGTATTTTCTTTCTTTAACCTACCATATCATATTAACAACTAAGCAACTGAAAACAATTCTGTATACAACTGTAGGAGTATGGGATCCAATGTATTTAACGCTTCGCCCAGGAGGGCTTCTTCAGAAATAACAGTTTTTTTTTTTTTTTTTTTTTTTTTTTAAGGCTATCGATTCATAAAATGGACATTAAGCCTGATTTGAATTTGTACAATCTCGTCGTTGTTATGTGTGTGAACACAGTGGACAAATATCTGACTCCTTATATAACCCGAGCTTACGGGGAGTAGCGAACATGAAACTGGTGTAAACCCAGTTTGCGTAAATTGCTCGTTACTTTGTTTTTAAAATTGCTAAAGGTTTATTGTAAAAAATACATTGTTTTGATTTATATTATCAATGAGAGATATAAAAGCTGATTCAAAACATCTACGTTTCATAGTACGGTTTTCATATTTGATAATCTTAGAAAAATTCCAGTCAACATAGTGGCCTGTATCGTATCTATGTCTAACAATGGCATTATTCATACTGTAAGTTTTCATATCATATACTAAGAAAAATTATAAAAATTAAAATAAAAGTCATATAATTGATAAACAGTAAACAGCTTAAAAACGCAACAGATTTATGTCATGTATCCCAGAGTATAACCCTCGTGTCGGCTATTTTTATGGGATCCGACTTATGACCAATCCGACTTACGACTGGTTGGTCAGAACCAATCTAGGTCGTAACTCGGATAGTAACTGTATATATATATATATACATATATATATATATTTATATATATCAACCACAATACACTTTAATTCTAAGCCATCAGCATCGAGAGACTCGCGGAGGCCAACATACAGATATTGAAACGGGCTCGAGTCCTTGGCCGTACTACGTTTCAATTTCTGCATGTTGGCCTCCGCGGATCTCCCTATGTTGAGGGCTTAGAATGAAAGTGTGTTGTGGTTGATAAAAATGCATATCTGTTCACTGGAACCCGTTCTGTGTTGTACATGTATGTATGTATATACATATATATATATATATATATATATATATGTATATATATATATATATATATGTGTGTATATATATATATATATGTATATATAAATATATATATATATATATATATATATATATACATATATATATAAGTGTGTGTATGAATGTATCAATTCAATTTACTGTATCCAGATTTCTTGACGATACCAAGTTGTGCAGAGTAATAATATATTGCCACCAAATTCACCTGGATATTCAAGTAGAGTTAGACAAATGACAGGAGTGATCTGAAAAGTGGCTAATGAAGTTTAATCAACGGTATATAAAATTACACTAAATACATCCACAGGTTATTTTGAAAAAAGAGGGTGAAAAGAATCATGGCATGATTATCAGTAATGTCTGCAAATCATCTAACCATTGTACATTTTGCTTTAGAAGAAGCTAATGAGATCCTAGAACTGAGAGTTTTGTCATCTTTTGACTTGGCAAGGAGGATTATTTAAAGTCAATATCCTTATGTGTTAAATTTGGTTCCTTCACACTCAATAATGAAGAATATTTTCAGTGCTGTGGTCTCGCGATGGGGAGTCTGCTCAGTTGTGTTCTGGCTTCTTTATACATGGAGGCTCAAGAAAAAGGGACCATTTTACCACATTAATGGGCCAAGATACAGCATAGTTGCGGTACGTGGATGATGTACCTGCTATCACCCCCAGGGAGACGGACCTCAGCGACAAATTAAATATGCTCAGTGGGATACAAAAGAACATACAAATCACTATGGAACGGGAGGAGAATGACAAATTAGCCTTCCTAGACACGGTAATATGGAGAAAAGGGAATAAGACTGCTTTCTCAGTACACAGAAAAAACACAAATAAAAACGACATAATCCACTATTACTCTAGTCACCACCCAAGAATAAAAAGCGGGATAGTAATAGGTTTCTTTTTGAGAGCATACCGGGTGTGCAGTGAGGAATTTCTCCAAGGAGAAATTGAATACATTTTTGACATATTTAGGAAACTGTGTTGCCCACAAGGACACTTACATATACTAAAAGAAAAAGCTTAAAAAAAAAGAGAGAGAAAGCCAAATATGTGAGAACAAAGGGGACAGCCGGGGGTTTTTGTCCATCCTCAATTCCAAATGCGCAGATGAAATTGGACAGTTGCTCACCAATGCAGGGCTAAGAGTTGCATATGGCACAGGGACCAAAATATATAACATTAAAAAAAAAAAAAAAAAATGAATACCATATGGGTGAAGAGGGCAGCCTGATTTATAGAATTCCTTGTAAAAGCTGTCCCCATCAGTCATTTTGGGGAAACTGGCAAAGGAATTAAAAAAAAGAAAGAAAAAAAAAATTATATGAACACAAGGATGCCCACCGGACATCATATTCTCTAGTGGTTCATATAGACAATTTTGGCCACCTTCCTGACTGGGGAAAATACAGAGGTACTCCACAAAGGGCTAAGAAAGCAAAGAAAAATAATTGAAGCAGCCTACATCGCTTCAAAACCTTGCAATAGTCATAGAGAAGGATTTATTAAATTATCAAAGTTGACTAGCGACTTTGTTCGAGGTGAAACAGAACAAAGGAAGGACGGAGATAGAGGAGGAACGGGGTATGGAAAGTGAAGTATATAAGCTGTAAATGTTTTCTTAGTGATCTTCCCTTAGGTTTTTTCTTTCCCATTTCACACTATTTAGACATAAATCTACCTTTTCCTTTGTAACTTCTGGTACACTACTAATGGCAACAGATGAATTTACTCAACCATGCTATCTTCCCTTTGTTTTTTTTATTTCATACTATTTAGGTAATGCTACCTTTTTGTAATTTTTGGTACACTAATAATGTCAACAGATCAATTTACTCAGCCATAATTTTGAAAAGTAAAAATCTTGATAAAAAAAATCAAATAAAAACTCTTAATCATTCTGTCTCTACACTTACTAATCTCTCGATTTCTATATTCCAAAGAAGTTGTTTGCTGCCTCTGAAGCTAGTCTGTGCTTGGCCCCTTTAGCACCTTTACTTCTCTGAATAGCTTCCTCCACATGATCCATATTTCTCTTTCTTTTCTCTGATCTATCTTTTGTCGATAATTTTGTTCAGTTCTCCATTCAGCCCCTCTTGCATATTGAAAAAAATCCATTTTACTATTTTCTTTAATTTCTATACAGCTGTAATTAGTCTGATAGTGCTAAAAGACCTGAAGGAATCCAAGTAGGCTAGCATTCACGCAGTTTGAGTTTTCGCAATCTTATTTTTTTCTTTTTTCTTTTTTTAAGAAAGAAAAGAAAGGTGCTAAGATAAGAGGGAGGGTGGAGGGGTGTGGAGTGTATTCAGGGATGGAATGGGTGGGAATGATTTTATGCCTTTTCCTTTTTGGCTACCTCCCTTGTAAGGGGGTAAAAGCCTTTGTATATGTATGTATGTAAAAAAAATTCTTTTATTGAATAGATACTAAAATAATTTGGCAAGTTTGAACAGTGCTATATTGCTGTAATACAATCTGGTAATGCTGAACGCACCAAAGAAAAACCTATGATTATTTTTGTGTACTGTGAAAAAATATATATAAAAATTAAATATGAAATAGTACTAATGATTAGTAGGATATAACGTAATATGTGGAAACATAATGCAGCTATAATGTAATAAACATTTTAATGAAAAGAAGATACAATTGATAATGTATTACTGTAGTTAAACCATAAACAAGAAAAATAAACTCACTGAAGTCACAGTTTACCATCAGTACATTTGGATTTCACACAATGTTGAAAATTATTTAATATCTGTCTACATCTTTTTATTATCTAAAACATATTACTTATATTCATGATACAAGTGATTTACTTATTTTGTAACTTTAAAGAATATCATGTTGATTTAATGCAGCCTCATTGTACTAAACAAACCAAAGGAGAAACTTTAACTGCCATATGAAAAAACAAATTCTATACAAGTTGTCAGGAGTTAATTGTACTCTTTATATCTTTATAATAGTCTAATCTCTATTATTTCATTATATACTGTCAGTTGTAAAACAAATACTGATTTTGTTTTATAGATAACATATTGCTGGAATACAGCCTGCTAGTTCTAAACAAATACAAGGAGTACTCAGATCATGAAGCTGGTGGTGCCCCGAGTGATGTTGTGACATGAATGTGTGGCATTTAGGGTTCTGGCACAGAATTTTGTTTCTCTCATTTACTAGTGTTCCCTCACAATACCACATACTGTATTACTAGAATAGTCAGTTTACACAACACTTCTCTCATCTGCTCCCTCAAATAATAATCACGCTGCACCAAATCTAGGTCAATCCTCCCATCCACAGTTATAAAAAGTGAACTAATAAAACTATAAATAGCACAATTTAAAAACACTTATGACACAGGATGCCAACATGAATGGCCAAAGAAAACTATATACATATATCAACTCACCTTGACTAACTAGACCAATATGTGAGATATTATGTTTGACAGTGATTTCATATTGATCACATGGATGGAAGTGCTGGTAAGCCACTGACCACAATACTAACAATTATCTTCAGGATACTCTTACATGAGAATGATGAAGAGAAAAAGTCACACTGAGAAGGCTTCCCTACCAAGTATGGTTTTGATGCAGGAATATCGTCACCTGTGAAAGCTCCCTATCTTACACTGACAAGAAAATGTCTTTCAAGTATGGGTCATAACATGGTTCCTGAGATGAATCTTTCATGAGAAAGCAGCACAGTAGTATAAAGCCACACTAGTAAGGCTTCTCTCCTGTATGATTAAATGAAAGTCCTCTAGATCAGATGTGGTAATGTTTTCAAAACATGGGATCCGGCAAATTCACCAACAACGATTCACCGAAAACAATTCACAGGCAACAATTCATCGACAACAATTCACTGACGTGCTCATTTCATTTATATACACAATGCATCGAAAAATATGAATAAAAATATTCTAATTTGAAATATATAACTAAGTCATATTTTCATCCTTGATTTAGCATATTTTTATCTTTGATAATGAAATATTTGATAATGAATCATCACATGGATTTGGATAAAATAGTTTTCTGAAAAATCTGCATCAATGACCACACTGAAAAGGTTTCTTTCCAGTGTTGATCATTGCATGCCTTTTAAGACTACCCTTTTGTGAAAAAGCTGCACTACAGTTACCACACTCAAAAGTCTTCTCTCCTGCATGGTTCATCACATAAACTTTAAGATAACAGTTTTGTATGAAAGCTGCATCACACTGACAACACTTGAAAGGCTTCCCTACTGTGTGGATCATCATGTGAGCTTTTAAGATTTCTGTTTTGTTCAAGAGCTGCATTACATAGGCCATACTGGAAAGGCTTCTCTCCTGTGTGGGTCATCACATGACTTTTCAGAGCACAATTTTTTGAGAAGGCTGCATCACATATGCCACATTGAAAAGGGTTCTTCCCTGTGTAAGTCACCGTGTGTTTTTTGAGAGTAACATTTTGGGAGAAACCTAAATCACACAGGCCACAATGGAAAGTCTTCTATCTTTGTGGGTCATCATATGGCTTTTGAGGTTACTCTTGTGTAAGAAAGCTGCATCACATAGTTCACACTAGAAAGGCTTCTCACCTGTGTGGGTCGTCATATGGCGTTTGAGAGAACTCTTTCGAGAGAAAGCTGCAACACATAGGTCACACTGGAAAGGCTTCTCTCCTGTGTGGGTCATCACATGGCTTTTGAGATGATTCTTTTGTGAGAAAGCTACATCACATAGGCCGCACTGGAAAGGCTTCTCTCCAGTGTGGGTCATCACATGCTTTTTGAGATCACCCTTTTTCCTGAAAGCTGCATCACACAGGTCACAGTGGAAAGGCTTCTCTCCTGTGTGGGTCATCACATGGATTTTGAGAGCACCCTTTTGAGAAAAAGCTGCATCACATAGGTCACACTGGAAAGGCTTCTCTTCTGTGTGGGTCACCACATGGCTTTTGAGATGACCCATTTGTGTGAAAGCTGCATTGCATAGACTGCACTGGAAAGGCTTCTCTCCAGTGTGGGTCATCACATGCGTTTTGAGATCTTTCTTATCTCTGAAAGCTGCATCACACAGGTCACACTGTAAAGGCTTTTCTCCTGTGTGGATCATCACATGGCTTTTGAGAGTACTCTTTTGTGAGAAAGCTGCATCACATAGGCTGCACTGGAAAGGCTTCTCTCCAGTGTGAGTCATCATATGCCTTTTGAGATCTCTCTTATATCTGAAAGCTGCATCACACAGGTCACAATGTATAGGCTTCTCTACTGTGTGGGTTATCACATGCTTTTTGAGATTACCCTTTTGTGAGAAAGCTCTATTACAAAGTTCACATTGGAAAGGCTTCTCTCTTGTGTGGGTCATCTCATACCTTTTGAGTTTTCCCTTTTGTGAGAAAGCTGCATCACATGGGTCACACTGGATAGGATTCTCTATTGTGTCAGTCATCACATGCACTTAGAACCTGCTCTTTTGTGAGAAACCTGCAATACAAAAATTACACTGTAAAAACTTTTTCCTGGATTGGTTCTTCATGTGTACTTGAGATTACACGTTGATGAGAAACTTGCATCACAAATGTCATGCTGAAAAGGTTTCTCATCTGTCTTGGACATCATATCTAATGTAATATTAGTCTTGTGTTGAGGTCTTTATATTACTTATGGCATAACCTATCTACTCAGAGCTTCATGGGTATTCATGTCCTCCAGGAAAGACTGCAAAACCAGATTAAGTAAAAGGCCTCTAGATCACATGTGGTAATGTTTTCAAAACATTAGATCTGGCGAATTCACTGAAAACAATTCACCGGCAACAATTCATCGACAACAATTCACCGACACGCTCAATTCATCGATATACACAATGCATTGAAAAATAAAAATAGAAATACTCTAATTTGAAATATATAACTAAGTCATATTTTCATCCCTGATTTAGCATATTTTTATCTTTGATAATGAAATAATTACTTTCATAGCCTGTATTTAGGATACAGTACTACAAAAACAAGGTAGAGTTTCTTTTCATAGTATTTATCAAGAATAGTTAAAATTCTTTAATGACAGAACTATTGAAAAAGACAAATTAGTATAAACTAAACTTAAAACTATAAATTGGTTTACTTAAAATCAGAAAGCTTGGTTATAGGCTATTGCCCACAAATAATCAATGACGTTGCTATATGAAGGATATATTTCTACAATTTTTTTTTTTTTCATTCCAAAGAGTCATGATATTTCTTTCTTTGTGGTTGAGATAAAGTACCAGCCAAGTATTGATCGACTTTGAATTCATAATAGTTTTGTTCTTTTTTCAGGCAGTCAAAAAACTTCCAAATATCAGGGTGGTGTCCAGCAATGTGTGTCTTAAATGTCCTATGCTATTCTTCAAGTGAATTATTTGTTTTTGGTCAAGTATGTAAAACAGTTGTATATGATGACGTGATGCATGAGATGGAATGGGTGGGGGGATGGGGGGTGAGGTAATATGTGTGAGCAAAATTTGATGCAGCCCAAAGGGATTTCTCTCTGTCTTCTCCTTTTATGCGTGGGGGGACGGATGTGGATGTGGATGTGGATGTGGATGTGCTGTGCCTTGTGACACTGCTTCTGACTGAGGGCAGTGGACAAGGTACAGGGATGACCCGTCATCCAGGAGGTGCTAAGATAAGAGGGAGGGTGGAGGGGAGTGGAGTGTATTTAGGGATGGAATGGGTGGGAATGATTTTATGCCCTTTTTCTTTTTGGCTACCTCCCTTGTAAGGGGGAAAAAGCCTTGGTATATTATGTACGTATGTAAAACAGTTTTCAGAAACATCACCAATTATAATGAAAATATAGAAAATGAGAACCACTGATGTAGGGTCAATATATTGTTGTCAGGTTATCCAGGGCTGACTGAACCATCCCCAACTGTCTGAACTGTCCGTGGGAGGTTCTGCTCACGTCTACATCCTCTGAAGATTTGGTTCTGGTCCAGTTGTTTTAATTGTCTGTCATCAACATCAACAAGAGGACAGGAGACGTAAAATGGACCAGAACCAAATCTTCATACGCAATCAAGGAATGGAGACCTAGAGGATGTAGGCGTGAGTGGAACTTCCCCCGGACAGTTCAGACAGTTGTGGACGATTCAGTCAGTTCTGGATAACCTAACAACAATAGACCCTACATCAGTGGTTCTCATTTGTTTTCATTATAATTGGTGATATTATCATTGTTGATATTTATTTATATTTATTTGTTTTTATTTTTTATGTCATCATTATTTCTATCATTAAAATTGGTGTCAATATTTTTCTTGTTAATTCTTATATATATTTTGATCATTATTTTCATTTTCATGGATATTTATATTATTGAGATTGCCAACATGACTATTTATTGCTGGTATTATTATTATCCATGGTTTTACCATTATTGTGTTTTTAATAAAGGACATTTGAGATGCAGGTTGCTGGACACCACCCTAATATTTGGAAGTTTTTCGACTGCCTGAAGAAAGAACAAAACTATACTGAAGTCAAAGTCGATCAATACTTGGCTGGTACTTCATCTCAACCACAAAGAAAGAAATATTGTGACCCTTCTGAACAGATAAAAAAATATTGTAGAAAGATATCCTTCATATAGCAACGTCGTTGATTATTTGCAGGCAATACCCCGTAACCTAGCTTTCTGATTTTAATTAAACCAATTTATAGTTTTTAGTTTATACTAATTTGCCATTCTCAATAGTTCTGTCATTTAATGATTTGAACTATTCTTGATGAATACTATGAAAAGAAACTCTATCCTATATAAAGGCTATGAAGGTAATTATTTCATTATCAAAGATAAAAAATATGATAAATCAAGGATGAAAATATGACTTAGTTATATATTTCAAATTAGAATATCTTTATCCTTATTTTTTGATGAATTGTGTATATCGATGAATTGAGCATGTCGAATTGTTGTCAATGAATTGTTGCTGGTGAATTGTTGTCACGGAATTTATTTAGACCCTCAAAATGTGACTAGGATTCAAATTCTGTTCTAATGAAAAAAATTCCTTCTATTCAATCCTATCTACAATGGCTCATAAGAACTTAGTTTTCTGAATTCCCTAATTATTTCTCACATATACGAGTATGGGATACCAAGGTAATAAATTATTCTGTTAATTTCAATTACATACAAAGAAAATACCAAATGTGTCTACTTATGTTTAATAACATGCTTACAAGCCTATAATGTCTGCTACCAATCAACTTAAACACTCAAATGAAGGTTTTAAATAGAAAGCTCCTTTTAATCGTGGCATAGTACAAAAGGTTTATAGAGATCTTGGGCATAGTTGAGACTGAGTGACATCCCCTCAGGGCTTCACCTCCTAATGGAGGTGGTGAGGGGGTCAACAATTTTGAAAATGGTCAGCTATACTCTCCACCTTACAAGTTCCCATTATTGGTACCTCAAGAAACAAAAGCATCCCACAAACAAAATCCTGAAAAACTACTCATGGTATCAATTCAACAAGAAATTTTACAGTAATTCAACATTTCCTCCTCTTCTGCCATGGTTTGAGGTTGTGTTGTACAATTCTGGAAGATCAGTCAAGCACATAAGTTGGAATGAAGCTCTCATTCATTCATTAGGTAGATACTTTCTAACTTATTCTGTAGTACATACATACATACATATACCAAGGCTTTTTACCCCTTACAAGGGAGGTAGCTGAAAAGGAAAAGGCATAAAATCATTCCCACCCATTCTATCCCCAAAACACACTCCACTCCCCTCCACCCTCCCTCCTTTCTTAGCACCTCCTGGATGACAGGTCATCCCTGCACCCTGTCCACCGCCCTGGGTAAGAGGCAGTGCCGCAAAGCACAGCACATCCACAGCAACACCACTTCATCAAATTGGCAACACCCCCCCCTTCTCCATGCCCCCATGCAGAAAAGAAGAAGACAGGGAGAAAGCCCTTTGGGCAGCATCAAATTTTGCTCACACATACTGCCTCACTCCCCATCCCCTTACCCATTCCACCTCATGCATCACAGCATCATCCATATACAACCATTCTCCATTCACCTCTGTCTTCCGTCCTCTCCTGTCCTTCCTCAACACACATTCCCCTCTTCCCAAAAGCCCCCTTCACCCCATCCATCCATCCATCCAATTTTGTTATTTCCTTAAAGATTTTGAGTTTTTCTATGATTGCCTCATTATCTTTCCCATCATGGTCTCATGCATGATGAAGAAGGAAATTGGGACAGAGTAATGGGGTTACAGATCCTCCACTCTAAATTTTTCTTCTAATAAATGTCAAGGCATAGAAAGGTCTGGGACAAGGACTCCAATCAAATCAATAATAACTGGGTCATTAACTATGTGTGGATGTGGTACAGAGTGTAACAGTGGAGATTGATTGTATGTTTGTGAAAAGGTGAATGCATTTGTACTATGTTGAAAGGAAAGAGTGGTTTTGATTTTGGAAGTGGGGTGGGTAGGGCATCAGGAGTGATAAGGAAGTGAGGGAGAGAAGGAGTAGCACTGTTAAGTGATGAGATACACTGAAAAGAAGAATTAAACACCTATTCAAGTCCAGCTTATAATATGTACAACTGGCTTTCGTGTTAATCATCATGTACTAATTTTATTTTATACATGTATATATGTGTGTGTGTGTTTGTGTATTAATTATCAGGTACTAATATTTTCTTATACATATATTTACATGCGTGTGTGTATTACCTAGTTTCTTTTTGTGTCCTCTTGTTTTTCCATTGCCCCATTTCAATAAATCATTCTTATCTAAGATTTCATTCCTTTCATAATTCTATAGATATTTAGTAGGTCTCCTCTTTCCCTTCTTTGTTCCAGAGTTGGTAATTCTAATTTGGACAGTCTTTGTTCATATGTCATTTTGGAAAGAGTTAGTGACAGTTTTGATGTTGCTCTTTGTATTCTAATTTATTTATATTCTTTTTGGTACTGGGTGTCCATAGCGTTGCTGCATACTTGAGTTTTGGTCTTATTAGTGTAGTTATTTCTTTTTTTTATCATCTCCTCATCTAAAAAGACAAATGCCACTTTTATTGACTTCAATAAATTGTAGGTTAATGGGTTGCAATCCTCCTCCGTTCTTACTTTCTTTAGTATTTTTGTGTCGTCTGCAAAGAAATAATATGAGGATGACAGCATTTTGGAAGTGAGTATTAATGGAAATAGGCTGGAGGATGTGCATAGCTTTATATACTTGGGGTCGCATGTGGCAAGAAAGGGAGGAGTGATGGTTGAGGTAGACTGTAGATTGAGAGAAACAAGTATTTGCTTTGGGAGATTAAAAAAATCTAATGAGAAATAAAACATTTGGGAGATTGTATGAAGGGGTGATTGTGCCAACAGCACTGTATGGGGCAGAAACATTGAGAGGAAGAGTTTCAATACAGTGGCCGCAAAAAAAAAAATGTTACATTTTCACCGCAAATAAAAATGTTACACGCGGCACAACGTAACAAAAGAATTCTGGTCTGAGCCACAAGTGTAGTCCCATCCCTCACCCCCTATACCCCTCCACCGCAACATCTCACACCTCATGAGCCCGCAGAGCTCATCGAGTAAAGATTGCCCATACGCTGCTCTCAATCACGCCATTTTTTCACTCGACACACAACTTTGGCCGCCTATATTTCCACTTCCACCAGGCACAATGGTTAAAAATCAACTTTCCCTGGAACAGAAGAGCCGGGCCTTGTCCCTGATAGAACAAGGAGTATCTGTGATACGCGTGGCGGCGGAACTGCAAGTGTCAAGAATGACCGTTTACCACCTGAAGAAAGCTGGTGATGCTCTGCCCCCGGCACGACACCGCGACGGAAGGAGGGCTCTGGCAGACCACGGAAGACATCAGCACGCACAGACTTCATTCTAAAGAAAGAAGTGAAGGCAGACCCCGGAATAACAGCCTTAGAACTGAAAGAAAAGCACCCGAAATTGCTCCAGGACGTCACAGTGAGAACAGTGCAGCATCGACTACAAAAGGACCTAAAATTACCATCACGTCGGGCCGCCAAGAAACCTCTGCTGACTGATAAGATGAGGAAGAAAAGGCTGCAGTTCTGTAAGAATTACCGACACTGGACATCAGACGACTGGAAGAAGGTGATGTTTAGTGATGAGAGTACGTTCCGGCTCATCAGAGGAACTTCAAAGCTGGTCCGCCGCCCCAGTAATGTCTCCCGCTACGACCCAAAATACACCGTCAAGACTGTTAAACATCCTGACAGCGTGATGGTGTGGGGCGCCTTCACTGGAAATAATGGTAGAGCTGGCTTGTATTTCCTCCCCAAGAACGTTACAATGAAGTCTGCCAACTACATTGAGGTTTTGCGAAACCACATGCTGATTTTCTGGCGGATCCATGACTGCAACTTTTTTATGCACGACGGAGCCCCAGCACACAAGTCCAAAGCAGTGAAGGATTTCCTGGAAACCAACAAGATTGATGTTCTGGAGTGGCCTGGTAACTCCCCTGACCTGAATCCCATCGAAAACGCATGGAATCAGATGAAAAACATCCTGGAGAAGGAACGACCCAGCACCATACCCGACCTGAAGGAGGCGCTGAAGAAGCACTGGGCCTCGATGGACCTACAGTATTTCGCCAACCTCGCCACTTCGATGCCCAAGAGGATCGAGATGGTGATCAAGAATAAGGGCCACATGACCAAATATTAATTTTGTATATATAATGTAAGCTTAAAAGGTAAATAAAACCCATTTAACATGTACTTTTGTGTTTAGTTATCCAAAAAATCTTAGTGTACCATTTTTTTTTTGCGGCGACGGTATATTTGAGAAGAAATGTCAGAGAAGTATGATATGGGTTACAAGGTTGGACAGAGTGAGAAATGAGGGGGTATGGAGGATAGTGGGGGTAGAAAAGGAGTTGGGAGATGAGGTTGAAAGATCTTTGGGATATTTTGGACACATGGACTGAGTGAAGAAGGATTGGTAAAAGAGGTGTGGAAGGCATAGTTGGATGGAGTTAATATGAGGTGGCAACTGAGGATGAGATGGATGGATGGGGTAAAAGGGGTGTTGAACAGGAAGGGGATGTTTGTTGACGAAGGAAGAGAGAAGGCAGATGGCAAAGGTGAGTGGAGAATGGTTGTGTATGGATGATACTGCAATGCATGGAACTGAGTTGGGGAAGGTTAGGGAGTGGTTTTGTGTGAATGTTATTTGACATTGCTCCCTGTCTTCAATGTTTCTGTATGAGAGGAGAGATGGGGGGATCAATGATTGAATAAAGGGGCCTTGCTGTGGATGTGTTGTGTCTTGCTGTGTTGCTTCTGACCCAAGGCAATAGGTGAGAAGCAGGGATGGCCCATCATCCAGGAGGAGCCAACATAAGAGGGAGGGAAGGATGTTGAACAGAAGTGAAATGGGTGGGAGTGGAATTATAACTTTTGACTTTGGCTACCTCCCTTATAAGGGAGGAAAAGCCCTTGGTATATGTATGTATATTCTTATTATCTTCAAATGTGTTTTATGAAATACCACAATTTTTCATTTTCCAACTTTGAATATCATATTTCAATATGGTAATACTGAGCAATTCAAAGACCCAAAATTATGTTGTATGTATTGCAAAATGTAGAATACAAAACAGTATATATTTATGGTGAGCTAAGTGGTCTGGGATGGCCCTTATATCCCCCCAAAATGTTAGGTTTGGTGAAGTTATATTTGTGTTATATTTTGATTCTGGTTTCAATTTCAGAACAGGTCAGCAATAACAAACCATTATTCAACTTCTTTCAACCTGTATTCACTATTGTGTAATATAAGTTGTAACTGAAGTAGATTGCATTTGAAAGCGATACTATTGATTGCATTGTATTTCAGTCAATATCCAGCATTTTCATTTTTGGGGGCAATATCCAATGAAAGGGATACTACAGGGATAATAAAGGAGTCATTGTACCGATATGTTTGTTTCCTCTTAAACATCCAGCAATTCTACTTTTCAGGACAATATTGCATTAAAGAGACAGCACTACAGAGATGGTACAGGGGAAATTTTAGGTGGAAAGGCAACATAAAGGACAGATAGGGGCTGAAAGCAATTTGCATTCTTGAATAGTCTCTGACCATGAAAGAATGCTGATTGTTCAAGGTTGTCTCTTTGTAGTTGGGTAAACTACCAACATGTGGTACTGAAGGGTACTGATAGGAGTAAATCATGTTGGCATGTGACCCATTTCCAGAGATTTTACTGTTTGAGGATGATGTACCTGGAGATAAGACCTCTTCAACATATTGACATCAACATTCAATTGAAGCATAGATTGGAGTGTCGAAGACTGAAAAATGGAAACAAGACCAAAAGAAGATGGACAGTTTTCCTCTCTGTCATAGCCACTTCTGCTAGCCCCAATGATTAGATGAAAGCCACACCCAATATTTTATGGATAATGAAGCAGCATCCCTACTTACAGAACGTCAAGTGCACGGAGACATAAGTATTTATCTAGTTGTATTTTCCTAATTACATTGTACAGGAAGGGGAGCTATGCTTGTAGTGACCCATCTTTGTATTTCGCAAGATCTAATTTGTTCTTAAATTCTTGTATGGTGTTTGCACACACTATTGATATGAGGAAAGAGTTACTCTGAACCATGACATTAAAAATGAGAGGTTAGGTGCGGCAGCCCCCAGCCCATCCTGTCAAAAATACGCTTTATAAAATTCATATTGATGTTACTATCAATTTGTGATATTTATGGAGTTCAACACACTCAGAATGATAAGAGCTATATAATGATATAGATAAGAATTGACTCTGAGAGACTGGCAAACAATGGTAATGTCCACATGTGCACAACTACGCGATATAGCAACAGAAAACTAATTATTAATTTTGTAAATCATATCAACATATGCAGTTTTTGGGTGGAAATGAAATAAAAAACCTAAAACAGATTTCATAAGTAATGAAATCACACCAGATGAATGGTATGCCATGTTTGTTTTGATAGATGCCGACGTCGGAGAAATGAAAGGATGAAAAATTCATCTATTCTACCCTAACCTGTATTTAGTAAATCGGTACCTGTAATCTAAAGGTCATCATGATGATTGTCGTCATGATGGATGTTGGCGGCCTGTTCAATCACTCTTTCTGAATATGAGGTATAAAATTTTCTCATAGCTTGAAGGAATGCATGGATTTCCACTTCATAGCATTCCTTCATGAAAATATACCTCATGAGGTACTGGTGGAAGTACCGAGGGGTAAACACTTGACAAACAACAAGATGGCGTCCTGATCTTATGCTGGTGACTTCATTTGTTTATTTGCTTGTAGCAAGGCATTTCTTTTTTTATTTCCACCAAGAAAATTGCATAGTACTTTCATGTATCATAATTTACAAAATTGATATTTAATTTTCTAATGCTATATTGTGTAGTTGTGCACAACTGGATTAAAACCCAAACTTTATATTCAAAATTTTTAATAGAGATAGGCCATTATGAAAAAATGTAGGCCCTGCAGACAACAAAATTTCATTCTTTCCATGCTCCCAGCATTACCAACACTTTTACAAGAATTCATAAATTAGGTACAGTTGTACTAGTCTCCATTACCACCCCCACCAAACACTAAAAATTTCAAATTACTACTGATGATACTACTAATTAGTGGTATTTTTATGGGATGCAAAGTACTCATGATATGAGCTATCCATTGATATAGATAGAAACTGGACTTGTGAAACTGGCATTCTTTCCTTTTGCCCCCATTCAGTGTAAACAGCTCAACTTTCAACACCCTCACCTGCTGCATGCAGTTTTGCATGAAGCAGTGTGGACCTGGCTTAAGCCTCTCAGGCTCAGTAATTGACAATGAATGAATAAACAATATTTGAATTTCAATTGGACAATATTATTCTGTTTCAGTGCTTGGTGGACTAACTTGCTCTGGGCTTAAGAGAGCACGATTGGATGTGAGTGGTCATCAGTAGGCCCAGATTCACCTACAAAGTGTCCTGTATATGTATGTGTCTTTTTTCATATGTTCAGTGATAAAATCCTCCCTTCAACATACTCAAACCCATCACTGATATTTTCAATGTCCAAATGTGATTTGGGAAAATGGATTAAAATAAAACCCTTTCTATTTGGTCTATCCTCATAATGCGAGTCACTATGACATAATCTATAGAGGCAGTGTTTAGCAGATGGCATTTTGAAAAGTTAAATAAAGTCAGATCCTGTCAAAATAACCAATAAATGTGGATAGTTTTCACATAAAAATGAATAATGTAGCAAGGTGTATACATTTATTTGTCCACAACATATTCTTCCACACAATAATATGTCACATCATAACAAAGATTGCTTCAGTTTTAAGAACCTGTGTCTTTCTTTTTCAAATTTAATAATTTATGCTTGCTTTTTCCTAATGCATATCAATTCAAGATAAACCAACTGAAGTGCCTTTCCTTAAAATCATTAAATGATAGGTGCTTCTTCGTGAGTTGTTAATATCTCAGGTGTTGATTATTGTTCATTATTATTATTCACAACTTATTTATAACCTATTATAAATTAAACTAACCTAACCTTATCTAACTCATTTGAAAGCTTATATGACCATATAGCTGGACAATATAAATAAATTATCCTTTAAATCTTTGTCATAAACAGAGCATAGGTGCTTTATTCTGTGTTTCAACCAGGTGCCAAATCTTAAACTGAAGACCCTGGTGCTTATTCTATTGAATGAATTTAGGTGCCTCAACTTAAAATGACCCCCAAAAGCATACATTTTCATATTTTCTTGTCAGAGAAGGCAACATACAAAGCTTCGCATCCCACCCTTTAAAAGAATAACAATCCCCTTAAGATTGTAGGGGGAGTGGGGGAGGGAACTGGTTTGGGAAAGAAAAGGGATTAGAATGTTCAGAGTGATACATCATCATTTTCTCAATTAACTGTTTTAACAATAATGGGAATCTTCTCTAGAAATACAGAAAACCCAAATTTTTCTTGCAACTTGTGCAACATAAAATTAATCCTTCTGTTGCAACAGAAGAATTAATTTTATGTTGCACAAGTTGCAAGAAAAATTTGGGTTTTCTGTATTTCTTTATAAGTGCACACCTACATGACAGATCATTAGATATCAAATATTGATTTTGTAAATTATAATACATCAATGTAATATATATTTTTCTTGGTGGAAATCAATAACAGAAAACATTTCTAAAATCTATGCACAAGCGACTGAAGTCGCATCAACTCCTTTAGATACCATCTTTGTTTTTATAGATTCAGAGGCCAAAGATGACAATGACAACCTTAATGACCTCTTGAATTAAAAATACCACATTATCAAATGGAGGTTAGGTTAGGTAGGTAGTAGGTTAGCTTAGCACAGACAAATTTGTACTTTAATTTTTTCAACCTCCACAACTACCTCAACAACGATGGTGTCTCAAGCAAAGTGGCCATGTTTGTGTTTATCTATCAATAACTTTTTCTGTTATTGATTTCTGCCAACAATAATGTATATTACATTAATGTACTACTATTTACAAAATTATTACTTAATTTTCTATTTCTATATTGCATAGGTGTGCACTTCTTAAAATCTACCATGTTTCCAGACAGGAGCTCCTGGATTTGTGCCCATAAGGTACATAGAAATTATACTGAATTCAGTTCAACACAGCTAGGTATACGTGAGTCTGCAGGAGGTGCACCATTGTGGAGGGAATGTTTCTGATGTCATTTTGAGTGACCCGTTTGAATGGGTTCTCATCAGTTTGAACTCTGGCAGTGTTCAATTCATATGTGGATGATTCAAAATGTCTTCCTCTTCTAGAAGCTTTGATTCAGTTCTTAAAATATTGAAGGATTTTCCCCAATTTGAATATTGATTTAGATAGTTTCAGTGGTAATTTAGTGTACCAAGTGCAAATCTAAAGGTAAGGCACCCATATATTCACTCTTTAATGTGATTTTTTTTTTTTTTTCTGGAAATGACAAACTTCAAGATTGTTGTTAGTGTTGTGGGTGCATTTGCTGCTGAAAAATACATTTTGGATCATCAGGTTTTGCTGCTAGAATACTTTTTTGATAGCTTCTTATCTTTTCTTATTCCACTGACTCTGAACCATGAATTCAAAATTTCATTAAAAATGGACCAGTGGTTGTGTGTACTTCTGTGCCAAAATCTTTACAAATTACCACCCTTTATTTTCACTTCTTGTTTTAAGTCAGTCACGCTAAAAATTCGGAATTGCAGAAAATTGAAAATGTTGTATCTCCCTTATTTTTCAAGCTATTTAAAAAATTAAAAAAAGCATTTTGTTGGTAAGGAAAAGGTCTTTTATATGCAACAAGAATTAAAGGGCTAAACCAAACTTGGAATTTTAGTGCTGGTAGCTACCTTGGCTGCATAATGTCGCAAGTGGGAGAAGGGCAAGGTGGGCCGGTCACTATACCAGGATGGAGCCAACAAGATGACCAAAAATGGTGATGGAGGGAAGTATAAGGGGTAGACACCCCCTGGGAAGACTTAGGTACTGGTGGAGTGATGGAGTGGCAAATGATGTGGCCCGCATTAACCCTGACCTACAATATTGGAAGGAAATAGCAAAGGACAGACTGGTGAGGGGACTGCAGTCCTGATAGCCACTGGAGTATTACGAGAGAGAGAGAGAGAGAGAGAGAGAGTAAAGCTACCTCAACCCATCGTCAACTTGGCCCACCTACTCGACCAAGTCGGCCCATCATGGTTAGGTTACATAGGTTAGGTTGGGTTAGAGTATACAATTTTATCATACTTTAATTTCTTCGACCTTAGCATCTATTGAAACAAGAGATGGCGTTTCAAGCAGTCGATGGGTCGAGTTGGCGATGGATCAAGCTGCCCCGCAAGCTATCAGACAACCCAAGTTTCATATTAGAACTTAATGAATGCTTAATTGTAAAGATTTATGGTGCAGCAAATTCTCAGGCAAAGACGATACTACACGACGATGATGACGTAGCGAAAAAACTACACTAATTTCGCTTCGGAGTAGTTGTGTAAGCACCAAAACAACGCATACTGTGCCAAAACTTACTTTTAATGGCAAAAATAAAAAAGTATTCATGCATACACAAATACTAAAATGAAATCATTACGAGATAGAATTCAGCATTTACAAGTACAACTTTCAGGCTTTCTCACCAAACTATCCGTGCCACATACCCTAGCTGATTATTCCCAACTTTATCTACTGTGTTTACAAATTTCAGCTTGCGACAAACAAATGAGCAACAAGAAGCGGAACTTAGAAAGATCATCAATAGAATTCGGACAAAAACTATAAGAACATAAGAATGAAGGAGATTGCAAGGGACAATAAGGCCTACGTTAGGTAGTTCCATGTCCATTACCACTTGTCATCCCTATCCATAAATGTGTCCAACCGTTTCTTAAAATAACCAATAAATTCAGCGTTCATTACATGGTATCCAAGTCTATTCCATCCGTTGACCACCTTATTGTTAAACAATATTTTGCCAATTTCCTTCTTAAATCTAAGGTTGTCCAATTTAAATACATTACTGCGAGTCCACCTTTACCTCAAACCACTCACTCTTTCCATTTCTGATTCTAACACAAGCTCTACTACTCTCATAAAAACTATTGACTGCTCATAACAACTTTCCTCCTATCCCATGTATCTGCAATACCTTCCACAGTGTCTTCCTGCCTACCCTGTCAAAAGCCTTTTCCAAATCCATAAAGCCCCAAAAGTCATCCTTACCTATTCCTAAAGCTTTCTCACATGTCTTAGCACAAAAATCTTATCCACTCAACCATAAACTGTCCTAAACCCACTTTGTTACTCACCAATTACTCCCTCTGTTTCTCTCCTAATCCTCTCAATCAAAACTCTCCCATAAGCCTTCTGGACTACACCTGAGAATTTTTAGATTTCGTTATTCTTTGTTATTTCATGCATGAAAATATAACTTAGAAGAAGTTAGAAGTCTATAATGCACGTTTCTAGTATTTCATAGTTTTGATTTTATCCGAATAGCATGATCTTAAAATGCCTGGTATCAAACAAACTTTTCGATGCCGTAGTTACATTTTCCACCGCTAGGGCAACTGATGACGTCAGTATTGGCAGCGTGAAGAGAGCAACACGATGGTGATTTTACATCGAGTGAAGAAGATTTATCGGATTTGGATGCCCACCTCGTGCTCCAATGTGGGTGCGGCACAAGAATACACGTGTACGAACCAATTCGGATATCCAAACAAGACTCAAATGACGAAGAACATGTCGAAAACGAGGAATCTTCAGACGACGAATGCCCAGAACGAGCAGGAAATAAGGACTGGTGAGTTCGTCGGAATGCACACCACCAACCACAACAGACCAAACACATGATTTCCTTGGTTTGTCATCAAACGTGCGGGTGAAGGTTTGAAGGCATGTAATAGTAGAGCTAATACCTAGTAGACGTTGATGGGTCTGGCCCTATCTACCAGGGCCCAGCATGCCCAACGGCTGGTTTTGATTTCTTGTTGGAAAAACATCCGCACGACCACCAAGATGACCACGTCCACAGTGCATGGAGAGTTCATCTGTTCATCTGCAAGGAGGTTAGCATGTTAGAAAAATTGATAAAAAAAATTCTTCTGCTTGTTCATAGGCCTATGGCGTGAATGCCATAGGCCTAACCATGCTAACCTTGTTCTGGGCGTTCATCCTCTGAAGATTCCTCGCTTTCGACATGTTCTTCGTCAGTTGAGTCTTGTTTGGATATCCGAATTGGTTCGTACACGTGTATTCTTGTACCGAACCACATTGGAGCACGATGTGGGCATCCAAACCCTATCAATCTTCTTCACTCAATGTGAAATCCCCATCATGTTGCTAGCTGCACGATGGCAGTACTGACGTCATCAGTTGCCCTAGCGGTGGAAAATGTAACTACGACATTGAAAAGTTTGTTTGCTACCGGGCACTTTTAAGATCATGCTATTTGGATAAAACTAAGACTATAAAATGATAGAAACGTGCATTTTAGAGTTCTTCTAACTTATATTTTCAAGTATGAAAAAAAAATAAATCTTAAACCTTCATAGTTGACCTTTAACCACTCTCGGAATTTTTTTTTGTCTGGAACCGGGGATTTTGTTGATTTATGCCTATCAATCTCTTTGACTACTTCTACTTTACTAATGCTGACGTTAGTCTGCTTCCTTCGTTCCCATTGAAAATCAGATCGCAGTTACGTACCATATCTAACGACTCCTTTGTAAACACAGAGAGAAAATATTTGTTAAACATCTCACTCATTTTTCCTACGATTTTATCATGACATCTTCGTCGTTTTTAATCGGGCACATCTTTTCCTTATTTTTTGTTCTGTGGGGATGAAAGAAGCTCTTTGGGTTGGATCTCAATTGTTAGGCAACTTTAATAGTTACGTTTCACTGTGCACGTTTTCTTTTTAAACAGTCTTGCCATATCATATTTGGATTAAGGTGTTTCCATTTTATTTATTGTTGCGCAGAGTACATTTCTTATTCCGATCTCAATTTTCAGCCTGTCCGTCATCTTTTTGGTAGTATTCCAATTCTTTCGTGTTGCTTTGAGGGATTTTTAGGTTACTATGAATTTGAATATTTTCAATTATCTCAGATTAAGGCTGTTAGGTTACTATGAATTTAAATGTTTTCAATTACCTCAGATTAAGGCTGAAAGTGGACATGGGACCAATGGACGAAAACGATTATTTGGAAGGCAAGTTCCACCCCCCTCCACTTTTTTTTTTATGAAATATATATTTTAATATAAAAATAAAAAAAATCCTTAAAGATTTCGGAAACGAATAACAACAAAGTCACTGAATTTCTACATTAATCAATTAGACAACAGATTAACAAGTAAAATTACAACTAAAGAAGTGAGTCGTCATATCCACAAGTGAAAACCACAAGGGCGGCGACAGTGGTGGTAGCAGTGGGATAGTGGATAGTGGCAGAAGCGAGGAAAAGAACGTACACAAATAAAACGTCTTCGAAGAAAAGCACTCAACGCACGCAAATAAATCGTCATCGAAGAGCACTCAACATACGCAAATAAGACGTCACCGAAGAGAAGCACTAGGCACACGCAAATTAAAGAAGACTACACATGTACATGTGAAGAAGATTGGTGTAGCCAAACAATTATCAAATGCATTGTCCCATTAAGGTCTCCCAATACAACTACATTGACTTTTCTTCCTAAACCCTCTATGCACTCATTTATATCTACCCAAAAAGCCTCCCTTTCCTCTACGCTCTTCTCACTACCAGGCCCATGCGCACTTACAAAAGACCACATCTCCCTTCCCAGCTTCACCTTCATCCACATCAACCTTGATGAAACTTCCTTCCACTCCACTACACGCTTACTTATCTCTTCACTTACTAGTATAGCCACCCCTTCTCTCCCTCGTCCATTCTTCACTCCTGAGTACCTCCCAGCTACACTCCCAAACTCACGCCCCCTTCCCTTTCATTTTAGTTTCACTCAAAGCCAGCACATCCATCTTTCTTCTCACAAACATACTCCCTATCTCTTCCCGTTTACTCTCATCTATATCACATCCACGCATATTAAAAGACCCAAACCTTAGGGTACTGGTTGGAAAACTCCTAGACCCTCTTATGCCTTTACTTTTTTTAGGAATGTCCTCTTTTGGGGCTACAGGTAGTAGGACTCCTAATCCCATTCCCCGTCCCGTTTTTTTGTCGCCTTTTACGACTCAAGTGGAAAGACTTCGTGATAGCATTCTCTTCCCTCACCACAGGGTCGGCGAAAACAGGAAATGAATACTCAGAGAAATGGTACAGGGCAGTAACAAGGGGTTGGGGGACAGCATAACGGAGGGACAGTCGCAGTATAAAAGTGTCATAATTTCTCTTTCAACAGAGTTTTCCTCTACCACAGACAAAATGATGTGTGGCTCTGGTCCGTAGGGGCGCCCCATATAGACCCTAAAATATCAACTGCATGCTACTTCGCCACAATGACATGCAGCCAATACCCCAGACGGTATCTCTTTCTCTCTCTCGGACAAACTCTCTATCCTAGGTGGCCTCCATACCAACTGTTCACGTGAAACGAAACTACTTTACATGTCTAGAAGAAGAACTTCTATACAGTTTCCCTGAAGGTCCTATTCCTGACTTGGTCTCCTGCTTCTTTATACCGAACCTTCGGTTGAATTCTTATATCGACGTTGTCGTGCGTCTGTTCGTCTTTTGTCTGCCAGAGTTGGCCAGACTCTGCCACACTGTCATCTGTTGAAATTTATCGAAGACAGCCTCTCGAAGTCTGCCGGGGACTTTGGCTTTGGACAAATGCTCCCGGAATCAGTTGAAATCCGTCTGGTATCCGAAAGTTTCTCTTTCCAGAGAATACGGTGATTTTCCTTCTAAAATATTATTTATTCATTCATTCGTTTTTTCCAGTTTGACGGGAATTTTAAAGTCTTAATAAAAGTAACTTGGAAAACAGCGCCAACTCGTGGCAAGGCTTCATATTGTACAGCTGTTCGTACAAGTCACTCATGGACAAACGATCAGAGTTCAAGTAGAATAATAAATCATCTATGTTATATTAAGAGTCGTGTTTGTCTGTCCGCTCACCCCTTCCGTGACGCCCTATTTATCCCCAGAGGCTTCGAAGACTTCGGAAGCACAGTCGAGGAGCCTCCATGTAGATAGTATCATCGCGAATTGTGAAGGTTGTGTGTGTGTATAGGGGGGGGGGTTAGAGTTAGAGAGAGAGAGAGAGAGAATTACCACGACCAAGTACAAAAATGGAGAATGGCTTCCGTGAATTGCAAGGCCGCTTGGAACCTCGATCAAGTTTGTCCGAATTCTCCTTTACAACAGCTGGCCTAATGATTACACTGGCATGAAGTAACTCTTTGGCAGTAACCAGCGTTTCTGTCTATGGAAACGATATTGCACTTACGAGGTTGACCCATAGATGTGATAAAGGAGATATCTAATTAGGGCATTAACAGAACCGAGACAAAGGAATCCAGTTGCCTCTAAGATTAACGTGACCAAAACTCCACGTGCTCTTTAAAGGGAGTTCAAATAGAAAAAAAAATGTAAACATGAAATATATTAAAAGAAGAAACGCGTTTTTTTTGGAACGTCGTAACCTTTCAATGGGTTTTCAACAAAAGTGACCAATAGAGTATGGGGTTAATGTAAAGGAAGTTGAATAATCTTGTCTGTAATAAATGAATATTCATGACATGGAATTAAATTGTAAAGTCTACGCAACTGATTAGTTCTCTGGTAAAACGCACACACGCACACATACACACTCAAAGGAAAATAAAACACGACAAAGATAATTTATTTCAAAAAAGATACAGCTGTACAAGTGTAGGTCCGTCATCCTTCGGGCCGTCGAGAAGTACACATCATGAGCCGGCGCTCCTCCTTGTCCTGGAGAGGACGGCACGAGGACCTCACTGACGCTGACGCGCTCTCTGCGACGACGACGTGCCGTAGCCCCGTCATTGTTGAGATAATCTATATGCTCATCCTTCACAATTTCGGCGTCGGCACCAACAAGGTTCCTTGTGTCTCTATCGAGGAGCAAGGGCAGCCACTGATGTCTGTTCCTCTTCGGCCGAAGGCTCCTGGTCGTATGTGGTGCTCGCTCCCTCGCAGTCCGCTGCTGCTTCTGTTCCCGCCGTCGTTGCCGCGCCGCGCCGTGGTCAAAGAAGACTCCGCCCAATTTTCTCTGGGGATCGGTCGGACGATACTCTCGGCGCGACTGTCAGGAGGGCCATCCCAGATGACGAACATTTCGGACAAAAAGACGAAGGATGTTAACAATGTAGATGTATTTGGGTTTTGACGCTGTAAGTGTTCTGATAGCTTACGCATACATATGTATAGTTAAATAGGCATTTTATACATGCATATGTGCATATGTATATATATATATATATGTATATGTATGTATATGTATATGAATAAGTATATGTACATGTATATATATATATATATATATATATATATATATATGTATGTATATATATATATGTGTGTGTGTGTGTAGAGACATTGGGACAAATTATGGGAAAGGTGGAGGGGGAAACACGGGTCTTTATCTGATTATCAAGTTTATTCCTGACCGGTTTCGCTTACAATAGCTTCTTCAGAGGAGTGTTACTCTGGGTCGAAGTTGGCGGTGTATATAGTGAGTCAGGCCCACGTTCCCTCCTTGTGGAGTGGTTGGTGGCTGGTTCCAGTACATGTCAAACAGCACCGGTACAATATGATACAATAATAGTAATATAATAATAATACAACACAACACGATCTATGATACAATATACAATATAAATTATAATATATAATATAATATACCAAAACATATCATGGTATATCATATTATAATACAACATAATAATTATTAGCATCGATACATAATCAATAATAATAAGAATAAATATGAAAATAAATGTAATCGTGATATTTTGTCACCGTGTTATGTTTGAGTTGTCCTGGGCGTCTTTCACTCCATTTCTCCCATCTCCCGGCCCGTGCTGTGTCCGGCAGTCATGTGTGATGTTTCAACTGTTCCAGTATGACACCTCAAACAGCATCGGTATAACATATGATAATAATAATAATAGTACTAATAATAATAATAATAATAATAATAATAATAATAATAATAATAATAATAATAATAATAATAATAATAATAATAATAATAATAATAATAATACTGTAAAAATAATAACATACAATATAATATATAATAATGCAATATAATTATATTACAGTATAATAACATAACATAATACTAATAATTAGTATCGATACAGAATGCATAATAAAATAATGAGAATAAAACATGATTTTTGATCAACGAAATGTCACCGTGATGTTTTGTCCTTGTATATAATCCCCGCGTTACGTCGGAGCTGTCCTGGGGCGTCTTTCTATATTTGCATATTTCGCCGTATATTCTGTCCACTTAATACTTCCTACTTTTTGGTTTATGTTGGGTTTAGTGGCTATGTGTAATGCTTCAACCGTTTTTCTTCTTCTCTTTGTTAATCCTTTTTCCATCACTTCTGATTGTAGCCAATCGGGCATATGACCTTCTTGCTCTATATGACCCACCATCGCGTTGGAAAGCCTGTGGTATTTTAAGTCTGCTTTGTGCTCTTTTATTCTGGTCATAAGCCCTCTGTGGGTCTCGCCATAGTAAGATTTATCACATTTGCTGCATGGTATCCTATATACAACACTTAGGTCGTTAATTGTTTGTGTAGTTGTTGTTGTTACTAGATTTTTAAGTTTCTTTCCTGCCTCGCTGATTATTTCTAGACCTAATGGTCGTATTGCATCCCCCAGTGTTTGTGAAAAATCGGAGCCTGGTACGAGAAGGTATCTAGTTTCTTTCTTGACCACTTTCTCTTTTCGTTGCCTGATACTTTTTGCTTTTCTCAAAGATGTGGATATTAGCGCCTCTGGATATTGTAGCGCTCTGAAGGTATTCGTAATATGTAGAATTTCTTCGCTTAGAAATTCATTACTGCATATCCTTAGTGCTCTGAGAAAAAAACCCAATTATTATTCCTATTTTGGTCCGTTCGTTGTGTGCGCTGTAGAAGTGTATTAAATCGTCTTTGTTTGTGGGTTTTCTGTAAACTTTGAAGAGTACTTTGTTTTCTTGTCTGTGTATTTCTGTGTCTAGAAATGGTAGGCGACCTAGAGACTCATTCTCCATGGTGAATTGAATATTATCGACTACCTCATTGAGTTTAGACAAAATATCACTGGTGTTGTTTTCCGCTGGAAAAATGAGTAGGCAGTCATCCACGTATCGAAACCAATGTGCATCTTTAGGGATAATTTTGAGATAATGGTCTCTTTCTAGCATCTCTAAATATAGAGATGCAGCCACTGCACTTAATGGAGACCCCATAGGGAGGCCGTCCAAAAGGTGATATTCCTGGTCTTTGTATCTAAATGAACGGAACCTAATGCATTTTTCTACTAGCTGCATGTAATCCCTTTTGCAAATTGGTAATTTGTCATCATCAATGGTTTTTAAAGATTCTTTTATTGCGCTGATGGCGCCTGTTACGGATACATTAGTGTTTAAGGATGTTATATCATAGCTTACTAACCTTTTTCCTGAGAAGTCTACGTTGTCAAGTTTATTAATTAGGTCTGCTGAATTACGGAGGTTTGTACTGCTTATGCTACCAAGGGCAGATGATAGTGGTTTTGCTAGAATCTTCGCCAACTTATGCGGGGCGCTTCCAATGCCTGAAGTGATGGGCCTCAGTGGAATTTCTGGTTTATGGATCTTGGGTAAACCTTTCATAGATGGTACCTTGGGGTTTTCTTCTAAAAGGTGAAATAGTTTCTTGCCTTTTTCGGTTCTCTTTAAAATATTTCTCGTAGATTTATTGAAGTATTCTGCTTCTTTCTTCGCTGTGCCGTCGCGTTGCTTGTTATATGTGTGTGTGTCGGACAAGAGTTCTTCCATTTTCCGGGTGTAGTCTGATTTATCCATGATGACTATTCCCCCTCCTTTGTCTGCCGATGTGATCAGAATGTCATCGTTGTCTTGAAGTTCTCGTAGTGCCCGCGTGTATCTTCTAGGGATGGTTGACTCGCGTTTTTTGGGCGGCCAGTGAGCAGCAAACAGGGTATAATATTATGCTGCTCACTGGCCGCCCAAAAACGCGAGTCAACCATCCCTAGAAGGTACACGCGGGCACTACGAGAACTTCAAGACAACGATGACATTTTGATTACAGAGGCAAACAAAGGAGGGGGAATAGTCATAATGGATAAATCAGACTACACCAAGGAGGGAACGTGGGCCTGACTCACTATATACACCGCCAACTTCGACCCAGAGTAACACTCCTCTGAAGAAGCTATTGTAAGCGAAACCGGTCAGGAATAAACTCGATAATCAGATAAAGACCCGTGTTTCCCCCTCCACCTTTCCCATAATATATATATATATATGATGAAGGTGGAAAAAGAAGTCACGGGTCTAGTTCCGAGTTACTGAGTTTATTCCTAAAAAAATACCGGTTTCGCTCTATGCTTCTTCAGAGGAATGTGACTCTGGAGTGAAGCTGGCGGTATACATAGTCTGAGTAAGACCGCGTTCCCTCCTTGGAGGTGGGTTACGTTTGGTTGTACAATGGTTTTTAATACAATAGTGATAAAAATACAATAAATTGTTGTGATGTTATTATAAAACAGCTCCGGTGTGTGTGGAATGTTGATCGAGGGTGTAACATTGTAAGTGAAGTGAGTGGTGTAGAAATGTGTGAATCCTAAAAAGTGTCATATGATAACTTATAGTATTAAATAATATTAGGATAAATATCCAGATAAAATGAAATAAAATGAAAATACAAATACAAATATAAATATAAATAAATAAATAAAATAAAAATAAAAATAACAAATATAAATAAATAAAAATATATGCTTATTTAAAGTGACATGACATCTCATCGCATATCATTGTGTGACAGAATGTTATAAAAAAATATATACATACATATATAACAATGAATAGACAAATAAATGCCAAAGAAATATATAGTAAAAAATATGAAATGAATATAATAAATAAAAATAAAAATAATAAATATAAATAGAACAGAACAGCGCCCACATAGAACGACAAAATCCATCCGGTGCCCAAACGTCCGCGCTCCCTGGGTTGAGGGCTTGAGGCCGGTCAGTTCGTATTTTCATTTTTATTTTTATTATTATTATTACTATTATTATTATTATTATTATTATTTTTATTTATTATTTATTATATTCATTTCATATTTTTTACTATATATTTCTTTGGCATTTATTTGTCTATTCATTGTTATATATGTATGTATATATTTTTTTATAACATTCTGTCACACAATGATATGCGATGAGATGTCATGTCACTTTAAATAAGCATATATTTTTATTTATTTATATTTGTTATTTTTATTTTTATTTTATTTATTTATTTATATTTATATTTGTATTTGTATTTTCATTTTATTTCATTTTATCTGGATATTTATCCTAATATTATTTAATACTATAAGTTATCATATGACACTTTTTAGGATTCACACATTTCTACACCACTCACTTCACTTACAATGTTACACCCTCGATCAACATTCCACACACACCGGAGCTGTTTTATAATAACATCACAACAATTTATTGTATTTTTATCACTATTGTATTAAAAACCATTGTACAACCAAACGTAACCCACCTCCAAGGAGGGAACGCGGTCTTACTCAGACTATGTATACCGCCAGCTTCACTCCAGAGTCACATTCCTCTGAAGAAGCATAGAGCGAAACCGGTCAGGAATAAACTCAGTAACTCGGAACTAGACCCGTGACTTCTTTTTCCACCTTCATCAACTTGTCATAATGTACCAACATATATATATATATATATATATATATATATATAAATATATATATATGCTAATAAGAACACGGGTACGTGTGTTCACTTATCAAAAGTAGACCACTTGGAAAAAGAAACCAACGTAGCAGCGCGCTTTCGTATATTACATCTTCAGTGCAACAAGATGCACAGATGTAATATACGAAAGCGCTCTGCTTCGTTAGTTTCTTTTTCCAAGTGGTCTACTTTGTATATATATATATATGTATATATATGTGTGTGTGTGTGTATATATATATATATATGTGTGTGTGTGGAAAAGGTGGTAGAGAAACGCAGATTAGAGCGAGGAACTATATTCCTGACGTTTCGACTACAAGTCTTCTTCAGAGTGACAGACAACGTGTGTGTACAGCATATATATTCTCCATATGGCTCATCAGGCTGGACGTTTCAGAATGCCGCATGCTGATTGGCCCGATACACCCTCCTCCATAACCAATCTGGCGGCTGCAAATGACAGGCTAACGAATCCTTCTCTGTGGTTATGACCTTTCCCAGTGTTATGCATGCGGACTCGACCAGCTTTCTCATTCTTCTCTCAAGCCCGGTCCAGATTGGGCGTGCCTCTTCCCATTCTGGTGTTCTCGCTCTAACCCGCGTTTCTCTACCACCTTTTCCACTCATCTGTCTTACCTTCATAACAATGTATATATATGTATATATACAGTATATATATATATATATATATATATATATATATATATATATATATGTACGTGTGTGTGTGTGTGTGTGTGTGTGTGTATACATTTATATATATATATATATATATATATATATATATATATATATATATATATATACTGTATATACACATATATATCAGAGGGGGACTATGACGTGACACATAGGTAAGATGAAAAATCCCACTGTCGGAGAAAGTAAACGGACGAAGAATAGAATTAACTCTATATTTCGACCACTCTCTGTTGATAATATCGATTTGAATCTACCCTTTTCTTGAACTTGTAGTCGTCCCTCAACACGTACGGGCGAGCACCTCAGCAACACATCATTCTTGTCCTTGTAGTCGTCCCTCTCCTTCACTAGCTCGTCTTTGTACCGGCGTGGGGAATTGCGCCCACTACGTTGTCCCGTATGTTGCTTAGAGTTCGTGAGTAATTGCTTGCGTTTTCCTTGCAGGCGTTGCAGGCGATGGATGCCTAACTGTACCAATTCTCTTCACACGAGTAAGCACGTATCGTTGCACTAAATTTTTTAGGTGTAGGCTTCTTTAGTTGCGTGCGTTGAGTGCTTCTCTTCGGAGAAAGTTCTTCCAAAGAAACCCCCGAAAGAACCTACGTCAGCCTTGCATTGATGTAGTGATTTTAGTGTAGTGATCTTAAAATTTATATTTAAGATCCTCCCCAGAGGGCATGATCTTACATTCATGAACCATTTTAATTTTCTCCTCCTCCACCCATTCACCAATCATATTCTTTGTTTCAAGTCTTTACGGCAATATTTCTTACTAAGAATAATCTCGAGTCTCTGCATAATTCTCACTTAGGTTACAAAGGAATGTCATATCAGTAATATGTGAATGTATATTCCAGTTCACGGGCCTAGCTATTGAATTACCTACACAAAGTGGACTCAGGAAAGTCGCAGTGTTGTTATTTACAAACAATATTACCTACACAATGCGGAGAAGCAGACTCAGGCAGCTCGTTCGGGATGTCATTAACAAACCTACCTACCTACAAAATGCAACAACCCATCTTCTGCCATCTTTTCTAGTAGCCTATTACAGCTTAAAAATGTAAATTTGAATTCTGCGACCCGCTAACGGAAATATCTAATGTCAGTAGACACTGGTTTTTGTCTATTGTTTGGGGGCAGTCAAACATTGTTCCTGTTTTTAGAAAGGGAGATAAATAATCGATATGCAGCTAAAGGCCAATTAGTTTGACATCAGTTATATGTAAAATACTTGAATCAGTAATAGCTAATAGTATCAGTGATCACATCGAGACATAATTTGATTCGTGATTCACAGCATGGGTTCTCCAAGGATAAGTTATGTATGACTAATTTTCTATCGTTTTACACTAGAGTATACAAGGCGTCAGATAACAATGACAGTTAAAATATTATTTACCTTGACTTTAGGAAAGCATTTGACAAGGTGTCCCAGAAGAGACTACTGAGTCAAGTCCCATGGCATGGAAGGAAAAGTGTATGAATGGATTAGAGCTTGGATCAGTAACAGAAAACAACAGGTCACAATAAACGGTGTAAAATCCAAGTGGGGGAAGTGTTTCTAGTGGAGTTCCCCAGGGCTCGGTTATGGGTCCCTTATTGTTCATTATGAATATAAAGGAGTTGGACAATGGGGTTAATAGTGATGCTAGTAAGTTTGCGGACGACACTAAAATAAGACGTCTAATTAGGTCAGGAGAAGATGCCGAGATCTTACTTGTTCGCATGATCGGTAAAATGGGAAATGGACTTTAATATATCAAAGTGCAGCATATTAGACGTGGGATTACTCAACCCCAAAAGCAGATGTAGCTTAGATCAAGGTAAAACGAATACTATAAGGTACGTTGAGTACCCCCCCCCCCCCTCCGCGCACCTCCACCGCGACGTCATAGGAAATTCAGAGGGGAAGAGAAAGAGTGAGAGGGGGAAGAAAATGTAAAGTTGAAAGAAAACCACCTGTATGTATGGTAAACTTTAAAACTACACTATGATGTTAACATAATACTGAAATTACTCCGTATCACTTTCTTATCCTCAAATTATCAGTATCTGAGATATGAACGCCAGAAAAGTTATAAAAAAAATTCCGTGCTTTCATATTAGGTGGATTATATTAATATGACGAGTTATTAGATGGGATGACATGTCAATTTATATGTTTATCGGGTAGATGAGGAAGATATTATACTGTTGATACACACTAACTCTCTGAATATAAACCCAGAAGTAATGACACATAAAAGCATCATATGGTTTTTATTATATTACATTTTGGATTTGCGTGGATTTCCATATCTCCTCAAGCGTGGGTTTAATATGTAGACCTTTATCTCCACCAAGCTCAGTTATGTTTTAACCGGATTCTTTAGTCTGTTTATTTGCAATTGAATGAAAATTTCAGGAAATGTTGCTAATATATAGTTACTTTCAAAATGACGACTGCATACATAGCCAGATGACCGAGTATTGTGTGTGCCACATAATTCAATCCATTTCTAAGTTCTTTATCTTTGGGTAGTGAAAAGAAATGTATATTTTTATCACCTTTCAGTCTAACGGCATTGTACTTCTGCACTATACAAACTGTTGGCATTTTTCTATGTTATTTGTCTACCTTAGCTACCCCTTTAATCAGAAGATGGAGCTTCGCTCCACACACTGGTGTGTGAGTGACTGACAGCTCTCGACCCGCGGAACCCTGGTCTCGATATTTCCGTTGACGTCATCATCTACCTGCGCAGTGGAGAGGTTTTCTGGCTTCCCCCCCCCTGCTAACGTACCTTATAGTATTCGTTTTAACATGGCTTAGATAACACATTTTTAGAGAAAAGTGAGTACGAGAGAGACTTGGGAGTTCTAGCGCATTAGCGCCAAGAATATATAGCTTACAGAGCATCAGGTTTCATTGCTAGGAGGATGACGTATAGAAGTACAGATGTAATTATCAAACTCTATCTGGTGCTAATTAGACCCATCCTTGACTATGTGGTACAGTTTTGGTCTCTGTCCTGTAGAATTGATATAAATTCACTAGAATCAGTACAGAGGAGAGTGACCAAAATGATGAATGGGCTTAGAAATTTACTTTACGAGGAGAGGTTTGGACATCTTAACTTACACTCTGGAAAAACGCAGTGTAGAGTGATCTAATAGAGTTGTTCAAGTGGATCAAAGGCTTTAACAAGGGTGATACAATCAAGCTATTTTTATACATTTTTTCGTAATCATGTAAGTAAAGTGTTATTTTTATTTTTAGCGTTTTTCTCTCCTCCACCAGTAGAAAGTAGAGTCTTTATATTAGTAAACTTAAAAAAAGGTCATAATGGTAACGGTATAAGCGCCCAGAGTGAAAGTAACAGATATGACACCACGCTACCCGTAGCGGGAGAGTTTGTCCATGCTACCTGTCCAGGGTTAACAAGGGTGATACAATCAAGGTCATCATATTAAGACAAATTTAGATTTAAGAAGGAAATAGGTAAGAACTAGTTTACCAATAGGGTGGTCAATGAATGGAATAGATTTAGTAACCCTGTAGTAGTGATAGCTGAAAATATCGGTTGTTTTAAGAAACGGTTAGACAACGTTATGAATAAGGATGACAGGTGGTAATGGACATGGAGCTACCTAGCGGAGACCTTATGGTCTCCTGCAGTGTCCTTTATATTCTTATGCTCTTATAGTTTTTGACGATATTCTATTGATGATCTTTCTAAGTTCCGCTTCTTGTAGCTCACTTGTTTGTCGGAAGCTGATATACACATAGGTGAAATTAAAAATTGTCAGCAAGGTTATGTAACACGGATATTTTGGTGAGAAATTTTTAAAGTTATACTTGTAAATACTGAATTCTGTCTCGAAATTATTTCAGGCTACTCTATGTATATGCATAAATACTTTTTGATTTTGTCATAGAATTTAAGTTTGGCGCAGTATAGTATATGTTGTGTTGCTGTTTACATTTATTCTGAAGCGAAATCAGATTTTTTTTTTCTCTACGTTGTATAATATCTTCGTATGTTAGATGGGAAAGAGAAACCCTTGTCTAGAGGTCTGAGGAATTGCTGAACTATAAATCTTTACAGTTATGCGTTTATTAAGCTCTAATATGAAACTTGGGTTGTCTGATAGCTTGTCGGCCAGCTCGGTATCTCTCTAACTCGGGACATTGCCAAATTGGCCCATCGGCTGCTCGAGACGGCATCTTTTGTTATAAAAGGTGCGAAGGTTGAAGAAATTAAAGTATGATAAATTCGTCTACTCTAACCAAACTGTGGTGGTCCGACTTTGTCGAGTAGATGGGCTAAGTTGGTGATGGGTCGAGTTGACTCCAATTCAGTACAATTTGAATATTATAATATACCTTATCGGCTTATGGGACAGGAATCCAGGAGGTCCTGTCAGGAAACAAATGCTTCCCTCAACTTGCGCAGCACAAAACGAATTATTTTACAACAAATATGGGTAAATTCTTAGTTGTGCACACCTATGTGATATAGCAATAGAAAATTAATTATTAATTCTTGTAAATTATAGTAGATCGAGGTAATGTGCGATTTTCTTGGTGGAAATCAATAACAAAAAAGTTCCAAAAACCAATTTACCAACACACGAAGTCGCAGTGGCTGAATGATACACTGTGTTTGTTTTGATAGATGCCGAGGTCAAAGGAGCTAGTCTATTCTAACCTAAGCTATCCTACCTAACCTATCCTATGGAATCTAACCTATATTTAGTAATCCTGTCCTTCAAATTCTAAAGATCATCCTGGTCATCGTCATCATGAATGTTGACAGCCCGATTATTATTGTACCTTGGGTGAATAATAGATGATGGCAGAACCCCATGTTCTCTCATAAAGTCCAAGGAAGCCCTAGTGTCTTCGTAACAGCATTTATCAACACCACCAGGAGTTGGAGAATACCTGGTCCACAACATGAAAGCTATCATCTGCATGTGACTGGACTGGCATGGCGTCTGGACCATATCGTAGTGGTTTCATTCGTTAGTAAATTTGGTTGTAACAAGATATTTTGTTATTTCATTTCTGCCAATAAAATTGCATATTACGTTTATGTATTATAATTTACAAAATTAATGTTTAATTTCTAATGCTATATTGCATAGGTATGTACAACTAAAATAATACCCAAATATGTTCTAGAAGAGATCCTCATTATTGATAATTGAGGAAATGAATACGTATCATTCTGAACATTCTGATTCAGTTTTCTTTCCCAAACAAGTGCCCCCCCGCTCCCCCTAGAATCTCAATGAGATTTTTATTTCTTTAAGTGGTAGGGAGCTTAGTATGTTGACTTGTCTGGCAAGAAAATATAAAAATGTATGCTTATGAAGATTATTTTAAGATAAGGCACCTAAATTCAGTAGAATAAGCATCAAAGTTTTTAATTTAAGATTTGGCACCTGGATGAAACACAAAAAGCACCTATGCTCCTGTTAATGATGCACAAGGTAGCCTTTTAAAGATAAAAAAAAGTATTTTAAGATGTTAAGGAAATTTTTAATTTATGGCAGAGTTAAAGAATAAGTTAATTATATTGTCCAGGTATATGATTGTATAAGCTTTGAAATGAAATAGATGAGGTCAGCTTAATTTGATGTACATTATAACTAAGTTTTCAAAAAAGAAAAGAAAAATAGCACCTGAAGTATTAACATCTCAATAATAAGCACCTCAGTTGGTTTATCTAGAATTGAAAGGCTTTTGGAAAAAGCAAGCTCAAAATATTAAATTTGAAAATGAAAGAAACACAGTTCTTTAAAATAGAAACAAACTTTGCTATGGCATTACATGTTATTTTGCAGGAAAATCCCTTGTGACTAAATTAATCTATGCACCTCACTACACTATTCATTCTCCTGTGAAAAATATCCAGTTATTAGCTATTTTGATGTGATCTGACTTATTTCAACCTTTCAAAATGCCATCTGCTAAACACTTTTTTTATTTATTTATTTTTTATTTTTTTTTTTTTTTTAGAAGTGCACACCAACACGATATAGTAATAGAAGACTAAATTAAAATTTTGTAAATTATAATACATCAATGTAAAATATGTTATTCTTGGCAGAAGACAGGGGTGAATGGAGAATGGTTGTATATGGATGATGTTGTGATGCATGAGGTGGAATGGATGGGGGAATGGGGGGTAAGGTAGTGTGTGTGAGCAAAAATTTTGACGCAGCCCGAAGGGATTTCTCCCTGTCCTCTCCTTTATATGTGGGGGACGGAGAGGGAGGGTCGCCAATTTAATGAAGCAGCCTTGCTGTGGATGTGCTGTGTCCTGTGACACTGCTTCTGACCCAGGGCAGTGGACAGGGTGCTGGGATGACCCATCATCTAGGAGGTGCTAAGATGGGAGGGAGGGTGGAGGGGTGTGGAGTGTTTTCGGGGATGGAATGGGTGGGAATGATTTTATGCCTTGTCCTCTTTGGCTACCTCCCTGGTAAGGGGAAAAAAGCCTTGGTATATGTATGTATGTAAAAGTTGTGGGATTGGGAGCTTTGTATGTTGCTTTGTCTGACAAGACAATATGAAACTCTTACTTTTTGGGATCATTTATAAAAGCTGAGGCACTTAATTTATTCAATAGAATAAGCACCAGAGTTTTCAATTAAAGATTTGGCACTTGGTTGAAACAGTAAAATCTCCTATACTGTGTTAATGATACACAATGTAGCCTTTAGATAAGAAAAATATTTTAAGATGTTAAGGAAAATTTCAATTCATGACAAAGATTTAAAGGAGAATTTAATTATATTGTTCAGCTATATGGTCATATAAACTTTGAAATGAGTTAGATTAGGTTATTTTAATTTGTTATAGATTATAACTAAGTTGTGAATAATAAAATCAGCACTTGAGATGTTAACTACTCAAGATGAAGCACCTGTCTTTTAATCATTTTAAGAAAAGGCACCTCAATTGGTTTATCTTGAATTGATATGCACTAGGAAAAAGCAAACCCAAATTATTCATTTTAAAAATGAAAGATGCAAGTCCTTAAAATAGGAACAAACTTTATGATGTCACATATTGCTCAGGAAAATCCCTTGCAGACAAATCTATACAGTACTCCTGGCTACATGATCAATTTTCCTGTGATAAATATCCACATTTATTGGCTAGGTCAAGGCCTGGCACTTATTTTTCCACAGGACCCATTTGTAATTTGGTATATTTCCAACCAGATCCCTTCATTGTTAATAAATAAGAGAAAACTCCCCGTTTGGAGTTTATCTTTCCTGCATCAAGTCCTCCTTTTGTAGCCTACCCAAACCAAAAGGTTACACTGCATGTGAAAGGTGTTACTTGAATCCATTTTCCCAAACCACATTTGGACATTGAAAGTGTCAGTGATGGGTTTGAATATGGTGAAGGGAGGATTTTATCACTGAACATTTGAAAATAGAAATATTTGCAGCAAACACTTTGTAGGTGAATCTGCACCTACTGACGACTACTCGCATCCAATCCTGCCTTCTCAAGCCCAGAGGAGGTTAGTCCATCAAGCACTGGAACAGGACAGTGTTGTTCAATCCCAAATCAAATATTGTTTATTCATTCAGCGTCAACTACAGAGCCTGACAGGCTTAAGCCAAGTCCACACTGCTTCATGCAGAACTGCATGCAGCAGGTGGTGGTGTTGAAAGTTGAGCTGTCCACACTGAATGGGCATAAGGAAAGAATGCTAGTTTCACAGATGCAGTTCTTATTTATATCATTGGATAGCTCATATCATTCTGAGTGTTTTGAACCCCATAAAAAAACACCACTAATTACTAGTAGCATCAGTAGTAATTTAATTTTTTTTTTGTGTGTGATTTTTTACAAGAGAATAGCACAACTACACCTAACCTATAAACTCTTGCAAAAATGTTGTGCTGGGAGCAGTGAAAGCATAAAGTTCTGTTGTCTGCAGTGCCTACAATTTTTCATTTTGGCATATTTTTATTAAAGAAAAATGTGTAAATATAAAGTTGTATGCCAAAATATAAAGTTGTATGCCAGTCTCACAGGTGCAATTCTTATGTATATCAATATAAAGTGTATTTTTGGTGGGGGGGCTGCCACACCTAACCTGTCATTTTTAAAGTCACGGTTCAGGGTAACTCCTCATATCATCAAGGCTTGCACTTATGTCACCTTGCCCTTGATGTCCTATAAAGAGGGATGCTGCTTCATTAACCATAAAGTATTGGGTATGGCTTCTCAACCAATCAATGGGGCTAGTTAGCAGAAGTGACTATGATAGAGAGGAAAACTTTCCATCTTTTGGTCTTGTTTCAGGAATAAACTCAAGTCTAAGACTCCAGTGTTTCCTATTCCACTTAATATATGAAATAATGCAAATCATGGTACTTACATATAGAAATTGGTTAAAATGAATATCCCTTCCTCTGTATCACCTTCTGGAGACGTCCTGGAACTGATAGTGCAAGGGAGGTTCTGGAGGATTGTTTCAGGAATGGAGGCCCAGAGCTGGCGAATAGCGGATTCCAACCGTGGCACTGATGAGGTGTCCATGTCAGGTAATTTTCTTTTCATTAAACCCCAAAGGTTTTCTATCGGGTTAATATCGGGACTGTTACCTGGCCAGTCTTTAATATAACTCACTTTGCAGTCTCTTAGCCAGTCTGTCACAAGTTTGGCCATGTGAGCAGGTGCTCCATCCTGCATAAAAACCTTGGCCTTGGTCTCCTCAAAGCAGTCAGGAAGATAGTCAGCCAATAACTACAGATAGTTATACTGATGTACTTTTTCATTAGCAGGGAGTACAACCAGCTTGCCAACACCATAATACGTAAATCCTGCCCAAACCATAAGCGAGGCAGGGTGCTTGACGACCTTGTTCGTGAACCGAGGTTTCAAGGGGTCATCACCAGGCTTGTGGTAGACCTTGGCTGCTGGGGTGCCAGTCACTGTGAAAGTCGATTCATCACTCCAGAAGACTGTTTTCCACTGTTCATATGTCCATGTTGAATATTTCTTGGCAAATTTTAGATGTTTAACAACTTGCCGACGAGTAACCCAAGGAGTAGTGCGGTATGAAGTGCCTTATGGTCCGAAAAATACGGTAGGTAAATACAATTAGGTAAAATACATACACATATATAAGTATGTATATATATATATATATATTATATATATATATATATATATATGTGAATAAGTCACAAAAAACACGTGATTCACGAAATGTGTAATAAAACCACTTGGAAAATAAAATGAAAGGTGACTGAACATTTTCGTCTATTTAAGACATTTTCAAACGAGAAAATGTTTTAAATAGATGATAACGTTCAGTCTCCTTTCATTCTATTTTCCAAGTGGTTTTATTACACATATATGTATGTATATATATATATATATATATATACACACATATATATATATATATATATATTTATATAAATATATATATATATATATTGATTTAAACTATGACAAATGTAACTGAAGGTGGAGAAAGTATACAAGGAATAATGGAAGAATTTTACTGCCTTAACGTTTCGACCCTTAGGGTCTTGATCACAAAGCATAACACAAAAGTACAACATGGACATTTTATACACACGCATGTCACCTCACAGGGTGCTTAGGAAAGGTTGTCGTGCTCAGAACATTTGTCCGTTTGTTTTCATCAACTACCAATAAACTTGTAGCTCTTGCCAAGCATATAAAACCATCTCTATGGTTGATGTTATTATTAGTATTGATATAGGCTGCTTCAATTGTTTTTCTTAATTTCTTCGTTGAACCTTTATTATAGTTGTATTGTCCCAGTTCGGAAGGTGGTCATGTGTATCTATGTGTCTTACTATGGAATTAGAAAGCTTGTGGGTTCTTACATCATTTTTGTGTCCATATAATCTTTTTTCTAATCCACGACCTGTTTCCCCAAAATATGAAGATGGGCAATTTCTACAAGGTATCTTATAGACAATACTATTTGCATTCATATGGTTATAATTACGCATTACTAAATGTCCCACTTTGTTACCTGATGTTCTCGCTATCTTTATATCTGCTTTTAAGAGAACGCTGTCTAGAGTTGAATTAATGCTGGAATTTGGGACTGTGATATACCGTGTTTCTTTGTTGCAATTATTTATATCTTTACTCTTCTTATTCATTTCCTTTGCTTTCTTTTTTAATTTAAGTAGAAGACCTTTGGGATATCTTAATTTGCTGAAAGTTTTTGTGATGTGATCTAGTTCGTCTTCTAAGGAAGAAGCCAACTATTATATCTGTTTTAGTCCTAATATTGTGTCCTGAATAGAAATGTATATAATCTTCTTTAATAGTGGGTTTGCGGTATACCGAAAACTTTACATTGCTGTTTGTTCTGTGTATGACAGTATCTAAAAATGGTAATTTTCTGTTGTTCTCTACTTCTGCTGTAAATTGTATGTTACTATTTACGTTGTTTAATCTTTTTAATCTATTTTTAATATTAGTTTATTTTGGTACAATAACAACACTGTCATCAACATACCTTAACCAAACGCTGTTTCTACCCATTATTGATATATGATTTTCAGTTTCAAGCATTTCCATTTATAAGTTGGCTAACACAGCAGAGAGGGGACTACCCATGGCTAAGCCAGAATGTTGTCTATATTCAACATCATTGAAAGTAAAAGCACCAAAACCTACACAAACAGAAATTAAATCAAGGTAATCTGTTTTGGGGATAAGTAAATCTTCATTATTCAAATTGTTTACCACTCACTCAACAGCTTTAAGAGCACCATTTATCGAAACACGGGTAAACAGCGAAGGGACATCATAGCTGGCTAATATTTTGTTGTTCAAGTCCAAATCCTTTAACCTGTTAATTAGACCTGAAGAGTTTTGTAGGTGAGCATCACTGATAGAACCTAATGTTTTGGATAAGGGTTTAGCTAAACATTTGGCTAACCTATGTGGAGCACTATTGACACCTGATGTAATAGGACGCATGGGAATTCCTGTTTTGTGGATTTTTTGTAAGCCATGCATTCTGGGTGGTATAGGTGCTTCTTCTAATAGATGTAATAATTTCTTCCCTTTGTCTGATTTCTTTAAGATTTTCCTTGCTTTTGTTGTAAACTTATCACTTTCACTTACAGTGTATCCAACATATTTTTCCTCATATATTTCACTGTCACTGAGCAAATTTAACATTTTATTATTCAAATAAGTAAAGTTTCACTGTCACTGAGCAAATTTAACATTTTATTATTCAAATAAATAAAGAAAACACATTAAAGTTACTAGTGCAGATAAAGGCGGTGGCATAGTAGTGATCAACCAGCAAGATTACAATAATAAAATGTTGAATTTGCTCAGTGACAGTGAAACTTATGAGGAAAAATATGTTGGATACACTGTAAGTGAAAGTGATAAGTTTACAACAAAAGCAAGGAAAATCTTAAAGAAATCAAAGGGAAGAAATTATCATATCTATTAGAAGAAGCACCTATACCACCCAGAATGCATGGCTTAAATTTGAGTGTTCAGGTTGATTGGTAGCAGACATTGTAGGCCTGCTACCGTATTACATAAGAAGAATAGACACATTTGGTATTTCCTTTGAGTGTATCTTTAATTTAAATTGACAGCTAATCCTTTATTACCTTGGTATCCCATAGTCATCTCTGTGAGAAATCATGAAGGAATTCAGAAGACTAAGTTCTTATGAGCCATTGTGGATAGGATTAAATCGAATCCTAGTCATGTTTTGAAACCTTTACCACATCTTAGCTAGAAGTCTTTCAGCAAATGTGGTCTTGCAAACTTTGCTGGGGCTCTTCTATTGTGGAACATTATTAAGGGTGATATTATAGATCAGCAGCTGTATCCTGTTTGGATAAGGAACATCAGTTCCCTTTTATAAGGTATTGGGTATGTGGCACTAGAGATCAACCCAATCCCCCCCTTTTTTTCAGGACATGAATACCCATGAAGCTCTGAGTAGATAAGTTATGCCATAAGTATATAATATAAAGATCTCAACACAAGACTAATGCTATAGTAGATAAGATGCCCAAGACAGATGAAAAGCCATTTGTGATGCAAGTTTCTCAAAAATATATAGTCTCAAAATACACTTGAAGAACCAGACAAGGAAAAAAGGTTTTACAGTGTGAATTTTGCATTGCAGGTTTCTCACAAAAGAGCAGATTCTAAATGCATGTGATGACTGACACAGTAGAGAATCCTTTCCAGTGTGACCCATGTGATGCAGGTTTCTCACTAAAGGAAAAGCTCAAAAGGCATAACATGACCCACACAGGAGATAAGCCCTTCCAGTGTGACCTATGTGATGCAGCTTTCTCCCAAAAGGGTGATCTCAAAAGGCATGTGATGACCCACACGGGAGAGAAGCCTTTCCAGTGTGAACTATGTGATGCAGCATTCTCACAAAAGAGTAATCTCAAAAGGCATGTGATGACCCACACTGGAGAGAAGTCTATCCATTGTGACCTATGTGATGCAGCTTTCAGAAAAAAGGGAGATCTCAAAAGCCATGTGATGACTCACACTGGAAAGAAGCCTTTCCAGTGTGGTGTATGTGATGCATCTTTCTCCCAAAAGGGTCATCTCAAAGACCATATGATGACCCACACAGGAGAGAAGCCTTTCCAATGTGAACTATGTGATGCAGCTTTCTCACAAAAGGGTACTCTCAAAAAGCATGTGATGATCCACACTGGAGAGAAACCTTTCCAGTGTGACTTATGTGATGCAACTTTCAGACACAAGGGTGATCTCAAAATCCATATGATGACCCACACAGGAGAGAAACCTTTCCATTGTGACGTATGTAATGCAGTTTTCAGAAGGAAGCAACAACTCAAAAACCATGTAAAGACCCACACAGGAGAGAAGCCTTTCCAGTGTGACCTATGTGATGCAGCCTTCTCCCGAAAGGGTCATCTCAAAGGCCATATGATGACTCACACAGGAGAGAAGCCATTCCAGTGTGAACTATGTGATGCAGCCTTCTCACAAAAGGGTAATCTCACAAACCATATGATGACTCATACAGGAGAGAAGCCTTTCCAGTGTGAACTATGTGATGCAGCCTTCTCACTAAAGGGTAATCTCACAAACCATATGATGACCCACACAGGAGAAAAGCCCTTCCAGTGTGACCTATGTGATGCAGCTTTCTCCCGAAAGGGTCATCTCAAAGACCATATGATGACTCATACAGGAGAGAAGCCTTTCCAGTGTAACCTATGTGATGCAGCCTTCTCCCGAAAGGGTCATCTCACAAGTCATATGATGACTCACACAGGAGAGAAGCCTTTCTAGTGTGAACTATGTGATGCAGCCTTCTCACTAAAGGGTAATTTTACAAACCATGTGATGACCCACACAGGAGAGAAGCCTTTCCAGTGTGACCTATGTGATGCAGCCTTCTCACAAAAGGGTAATCTCACAAACCATGTGATGACCCACACAGGAGAAAAGCCCCTCCAGTGTGACCTCTGTGATGCAGCTTTCTCACAAAAGGGATATCTCAAAAAGCATGTGATGACCCATACAGGAGAGAAACCTTTCCAGTGTGGCCTATGTGATGCAGCATTCTCACAAAAGAGTCATCTCAAAAGGCATGTGATGACCCACACAAGGTAGAAGCCTTTTACAAAGTGATCTTTGTGATGGAACCTTCTCACCTAAGGGTCATCTCAAAAGCCATGTGATGACCCACAAAGGAGAAAAGACTGTTCGGTGTGGCATATGTGATGTAGCTTTCTCAAAAATGGGTACTCTCAAAAGCCCTTTGATGATCCACACAGGAGAGAAGCCTTTCCAGTGTGGCCTGTTTGATGTAGCTTTCTCACAAAAGAGTGGTCTCAAAATCCATATGATGACCCACACAGGAGAGAAGCCTTTCCAGCGTGGCCTATGTGATATAGTTTTCTCAAAAGAAGTTTCTCTCAGAAGCCATGTGATGGCCCAGACTGAAGAGAAGCCTTACCATTGTGGCTTATGTGATGCAGTTTTTGTTCAAAACAGAAATCTTAAAGCTCATATGATGACCCACAAAGGAGAGAAGCCTTTTAAGTGTGATCAGTGTGATGCCGCTTTCGTATAAAACAGTTGTCTTAAAGTTATAAACGATTACAAAGGTGGAGCATGCCGACAGGAGACCTTTTGATCCATATCTAGGTCGGATGCGAAAAAAAATCATATTAATAATAAAATAATAGATAAAAACTATGATAATGTAAATAACAAATAAAATACATAAATGCATAGGTATAGTTAAATAATAAACAAACATGTAAATAGTAAATAATAAATAATAAATTGACATATAACTAATAATAAATGAAAATCAGACAGACAAATGATAACAAAACAAAAACAAATAATATAAGATAAATTATAATCATTACAGCATCTTACTTAGGTATTTATCTAAATGATCCTTAAAGCTTCGAACTGAACTACATTGCACTACCTGTGCAGGAAGTTTATTCCATTCATTAACTACAAGGTTGGCAAAGTTGTTTCTACCTACTTCCAAATTGAATCTATTTCCGGACAGTTTGAGACCATTGTTTCTTGTCTGATTCTCATTCAATGTAAAAATTTGGTCACTTTTGATGTCAATTCCCTTTAGAATTTTAAAGACCTGTATCAAGTCACCTCTGAGTCTACGCTTTTTTAGGGAAAACAGATTCATATGTTTTAGTCGATTTTCGTATGATTTATTTTTGATATTTGGAATCAGTTTTGTGGCTCGCCGTTGTACTTTTTCCAGTCTGTCAATGTCTTTAATGAGATTTAGTGATCATACGGATACAGCATATTCCAAATGTGGACAAACTAACGACTTATATAGCTTGTTAATGAGTGATGTACTTTTGAAATCAAAAGATCGCGCAATCAGTCCTAGAATCATATTTGCTTTCTCAGAGGCTGAAATACACTGCTTGGATCATTTCAGATCGTTACTGATAATTACCCTGAGATCTTTTTCACTATTCACTTTTGTTAACGAATTTCCAAATAACTTGTAATCATACATACTGTTATTTTTACCTATGTGCATTACCTTGCATTTACTTGTGTTAAATTTCATTAGCCACTTTTCAGACCATTGCTGTAATTGATCTAAATCTTCTTGAATATCTAATTGGTTTGAGTGATCATTTGCCACTCCGCACAGTTTTGTATCATCAGCAAATTTGGAAACAGTAGATTTTAGTCCATGGTCTATATCATTTATATATACTATGAATAGAAGTGGCCCAAGAACGGAACCCTGAGGAACTCCACTTGCAACACTTTTCCATCCAGAAGTTTTTCCATTTAAAACAACTCTCTGTTTTCGACCATTCAACCAATTACTAGTCCAACCTAATAGGCTACCACTTATTCTATGCAAAGCTAATTTAGTAAGTAGTCTTTCGTGTGGGACGGTATCAAAAGCTTTTGCAAAGTCTAGATATACTAAATCTATATTGTTTCTTTTGTCATAATTTGAGATGACTGTGTTGTAGAATTCGAGTAAGTTAGTCACGCAAGAACGTTTCCATCTGAAACCATGCTGGCTATCATTTATCAAATGGTAACTTTCTAAATGATGTTCGATAGCATCTCTGATGATAGTTTCCATTATTTTTCCTACGATTGAAGTCAAACTTATAGGCCTATAGTTATTTGGTTTCTTTTTGTCACCTTTTTTGAATATGGGAGTAACGTTAGCTAGCTTCCATTCTCTTGGGACATCTCTGGATATGATGGATTTCTTGAAAATAATTTCTAATGGAACAACAATCTCATTTTTTATTTCCTTTAAGATTCTTGGATGCCAACCGTCAGGCCCTGGTGTTTTATTAACTTTGAGTTTGTCTATACACCTTTTAATTTTTTCTTTTGTTATATTTACCATAGTGAGTAAGTTTACCCTAGACTTTTCACAGGTTTCAGTTTGGAATTCACCTTGAGGTGTTTCGTTTACGAATACCGAGCTAAAACAATTGTTTAAGACATTACACATTCCTTCATTTGGAGAGCAGTCCTTCAGTGTGATAACTGCAGTGCAGCTTTTTCACAGAAGGGTAGTCGTGAAAGGCATGTGATGATCCACACAAGAGAGAAATCTTTTCAATATGGTAGTTGATGCAGCTTTCAGGAAAATATTCTCCCAAAATCCATGTGATGATTCCTAAAGGAGAGAAGCCTTACCTGTGTGACTTATACTGTACTGCTTTCTCATGAAATATTCATCTGAAGAATCATGTTATGACCCTTACTTAAAAGACATTTTCTTTTCAGTGTAAGAGAGGGAGCTTTCTTAGGTAACAATACTATTGCATTAAAACCATACTTAGTAGGGAAGCCTCAGTGTGACTTTTTTCTCTCTTCATCATTTGCATGTAAGAGTATCCTAAAGATAATTATTAGTGTTGTGGTCAGTGGTGTATCAACACTTCTATCCATGTGGTCACTATGAAATACCTGTCAAAAATTATATCATATCTCACATATTGGTCTAGTTAGTCAAGGTGAGTTCATATATGTATATTCTCAAGAATCATGATGCAATTTGATATGTCAAAAGGCCAATTTGATATATATATATATATAATGCTAAAATATCAATTCTCAGTTTCCAAGCTATGAAGTATATCTGCTATTACCAGTAACAGTAGTCAATCAGGTATTGTCTGTTTATTCATCTCCCTATAGTCAATAACTGGACATGCACCATCTGATTTTGGCACCAGAATTGATGGGAAGTTCCATTCACTTTGGGTGCTATGACATCCTGCGATAATGGTTCAGTGATCAATTTATCTACAATGGCTAGCTTGGAATGGGGTAGTCTGTAGGCAGGTATATAAATTGAGTCCTTGGTTTTAATTTGATCTGATGTTTTGAATCATTTTTTTTGCCCAAGGCATCCCCCAGTAATGCAATTGTTTTATTGTGCTTCACTAGCAATGCAATTAAACTTGATTCTAATTGAGGACAACAAGTAGACCCTAGTTGACTCTTATATTTTTCCCTCAAATGTTTCCTGAATTGAACAGATTGATAAAATTGGTGATTCCACCTCTTCAGGACTCTTATTCAAAATGTTAACATGTCTTTGACAGACTTGAAAACGTGCTATTTGTGTACTTTTTCTCATGGCTATGACTTTTTTCAGGTACGAATCATTAATATTTCACCTTTGTTCTTGTGTGTTTGATAAATTCCCAAGTCCAATTTTTTAATATATTCTAATTCAGTGGTTCCCAAACTGGGGTACCTGAGAAGGTCCTAGGGCGTCCGCGACACAATGGAAAAAAATGAACTCCAGAAAAAACTATATAATTATAAAGATATACAACACTGATTCTCTGTCATTATAGTGTCGGTGATATCGATATTTTGTTGTGCAATCAGCCAGCACTTCTCTATTACATTTTTATATCTGTCATAATATTTCATTTGTTTCTTTTTAATTACTATTTATATTCATTCAAGCTTTATTCTATGCTTACAGAAAGTGTGAACTGAAGATGGAAAAGTTTTTCAAACGAAAATCTACAAAATTTTGAAAATATTTCAAATGCTTATTTTTATACTTTCTTTGTGTAGGAATATGCAAATAGTAAATTTACTGCATTATAATCATGTAATGGGTATCTTGGTATGGTAATAATAACTTTTGATTGGCTGGGGGTCCTCGGATGGGACTTAAATATCTGGGGGGTCCTTGGCATGGTAAAGTTTGGGAACCTATGTTCTAATTGATTCTTAGATGGTTAAAATTTTGGAGTCTACAGTGACTTTTTTCAACTTCCCATATACACTGTTTATTTCTCTGGAGTGCAATAATGGGATTTCTTTAACATCTGAGTTATGGTCACTATGTGTGTCTTTTTCTTCCTCTTGTGATATCTGTTTTTGAATAGACAGATCTGCCTCGATACTATTCAGTCTAGCATTGCTATCTTCCTAATCTATTACAATAGGTTCTTTGGCTGTTCATGTTGGCATCCTGTGTCCTAAGTGTTTTTAATTTATGGGCTATTTATATTTTAATCAGTTCACATTATATAACTGTGGACGGGAGGATTGCCCAATATTTGGTGTACTGTAGTGTGATTATTGTTTGAGGGGGCAGATGAAAGAAGGATTGTGTAAACTGACCATTCTGATAGTATACAGTATTTGGTATTGTGAGGGAACACATGTAAATGAGGCACCACCAGCTTCATGATCTGAGAACTGTTTGCATTTGTTTAGAACTTTTAGGCTGTATTTATAAAACAAAATAAAATAATATTTGTTATACAACTAACAATATGTAATTAAGAAATATAAATTAGACTTTTGTAAAGATATCAAGAATACAATTAAATGCTGACAACTTGAATAGAATTTGTTTATCCTTATGGCAACTCAAGATTCTCCTTTGGTCTGCTTAGTACTATGAGGCTGCATTAAATCAATATGATATTTTTTAAAGTTACAAAATAAGTAAACTGCTTGTATCATGAATGTAAGTAATATGTTTTAGACATTAATAAAAAATGTATAATAAATGTTAAATGATTTTCAACTTGCATGAAATCCAAATGTATTGATGGTAAACTCTGACCTCAGTTAGTATACTTTTCTTGTTTAAGGTTTAACTGATACTTTATTAATTGTATAAGAAGAAACTGAGAGAGGAGTGGGAGGGAGTAAAGGATAGAGTAGAAATAGGAGTGGAGGAGGAATGGGGATGGTTCAAGGAGGGAGTCATAAGGTGTGCAAAAATGGTATGTGGAACAAGGAGGGCGGGAGGAAATAGAAGGAAGGGTAGTGGATGGTGGGATGAGGAAGCAAAGAAGGGTGTAGAAGAGAAGAAGCAGGCTTTCATAGATTGGTTACAAATTAGGACAAGGGAATTGTATGAGAGGTACAAAAAGAGAAGGGAGGTCAAGCATAAGATAAAGGAGGCAAAGAGGAGAGCAGATGTGAAATGGGGTAAGAGTATGACAGAAAATTTTGAAAGTAATAGAAATATGTTTTGGAAAGAAATTAAAAGAGGAAGAGGAGGCAAATCAAGTAGAGAAGAAAAGGTAAAAGGTGCAGATAAAGAGATGATAATGGAAGAGAAGGCAGTGAGAGGAAGGTGGGCAGAGTATTTTAGGGAGTTGCTAAATGTGAAGGAGGATAGGGAGGGAAAGGTAATTGCAGTGGGAAGCATTAAGAAAATGAGTGATGAGTAAGGAAAATGGAGGAGAAATAGGGAGAGATAAAGTGAAAGCTGTTAAGATGAGAGCAGGTAAGTCACCTGGTCTGGATGGATGCCATGCAGAATGCCTGAAAAAAGGAGGTAGAATGATGGTGGAGTGGCTGGTAAGGTTATATAATGTTTGTTTAAGTGAAGGTAGAGTGCTGGAGGAGTGCCTGTATAGTTCTGCTTTACAAGGGAAAGGGGGACAAGTGTGAGTGTAGTAGTTTCAGAGGGATCAGATTGTTGAATGTAGTTGGGAAGGCTTATGGGAGGGTTTTGATTGAGAGGATTAGGAGAGGAATAGAGGGAGTAATTGGTGAGGAACAGTATGGATTTAGGACAGGTAGGGGTTGTGAATATCAGATTTTTGTGGTAAGACAAATATGTGAGAAAGCTATAGGAAAAGGTAAGGATGTTTTTTGGGCTTTATGGATTTGGGAAATATGTGAGAAAGCTATAGGAAAAGGTAAGGATGTTTTTTGGGCTTTATGGATTTGGAAAAGGCTTACGATGGGGTAGACAGGAATTCACTGTGGGAGGTATTGTGGATATATGGGATAGGAGGAAGGCTGTTGAGAGCAGTGAGGAGTTTTATGTCGCTCTGGCTGTTCAATCTATACATGGATGGGTGATGTGAGAGGTGAATGCAAGGGTAGTGGGTCAGGGGTTGCTGACAACCCTGTGATTGTAGCAGGATCAGAAGAGGGATTAAGGAAGTTAGTGACAGAGTTTGAGGTGTGTGAAAGAAGGAAGCTGAAGATGAATGTGGGGGAAAAATAAGATGATGAGATGTACAAGGGGAGACAGTGGCTGCAGGCTGGAAGTAAGTATTAAGGGAGAGAGACTGGAGGAAGTGGATAGGTTTAAATATTTGTGTGTGAATGTGGCAGGAAAGGGAGGAATGGGGGTGGAGGTAGAATATAGATTGAGAGAAGCAAGTAATGTCTTGGTGGATTAAAAAATGTAATGAGAAATAGACATCTGGGAATGGATGCTAAGAGGAGGTTATATTTACCTAGTTGTATTTTGCGGGAAGGGAGCTACGCTCGTGGTGTCCTGCCTGTGTATCTCGCAGTGTCTAATTTGCTCTTAAACTCATGAATGGTTTTTGCGCACACTATTTCATTGTCCAGTTTGTTCCAAGTGTCTACCACTCCATGTGGGAAACTGATTTTCTTCAGATCTCTTCTGTAGCTATGTTTTTTTACTTTCTTTCCATGTCCTCTTGTGCTTCTCCAATCCCAGTTTAACAAGTCCTCTCTATCAAGTATTTCTGTGCCTTTCATGATTCTGTAGATGGTCAGTAAGTCACCTCTCTCTCTTCTTTGCTCCAGAGTCGGTAAATCTAGTTTAGCCAGTCTCTCCTCATATGACAAGTTTGCAAGTGCAGGTGCTATTTTTGTTGCTGCTCTCTGGATTCTTCCTATTTTCTTTATATTCTTTTTGGTACTGGGTGACCACAATGTTGCCGCATACTCTAGTGTAGGACTTATCAGTGTGACCAATATTTTCTTAATCATTTCTTCATCCAAATATGTAAATGCCACTTTTATTGATCTTAGCAAGTTGTAGGATTCACTGACAATTTTGTTTATCTGTTTGATGTGGGACAAGTCGTTTGAGATAATTACACCCAAATCTTTTTTGAATCTCTCCTTCTTTACCTCCTTGGTTCCTATTTTATATTGTCCTGATATTCTGTTTTTGCTTTTTCCAAACTCTATTATGCTATACTTCTTAATATTGAAGTCCACTTCCCATTTCTGACTCCAGTTCCATACTTTATTCAGGTCTTCCTGCAGTGATTTGCAATCCTCTTCAGTTTTTACTTTCTTTAACAGTTTGGGGTCATCTGCAAAGAAGCTCATGTAACATTTACATCCTTATCCATGTCATTCACATAAATAGCAAACATTATTGAAGCTAGTACAGATCCTTGCAGTACTCCATTGATCACCTTTTTCCAATCTGAGTATTTTTCTCTGAGCACTACTCTCATCTTTCTCCCAGTCAGGAAGTCCTCTATCCATTTTAATAGGCTTCTTTGTATCCCTCCTATATGTTCAAGTTTTTTTTCTTTTTTTAATAATTTTTTGTATGGTACTTTGTCAAAAGCTTTTTGTAATCCAGGAATGCACAATCAGCCCATCCATTCCTTTATTGCACTATGTCTATTAGCCTTGAGTAGAAACATATTAAGTTTGTGGTGCATGATCTTCCTTGTCTGAACCCAGATCATCTTGGGTTTATTATATTGTTGTCTTCCAGATGTTTTACCCATCTATTCTTGATGATTTTCTTACAAATTTTGGCTCCGATCCTGGATGAAGTGAAGGCAGCAGTTAAGATGATGAAAGCAGGTAAGGCACCTGGTATGGATGGATGCCATGCAGAATGTCTTAAAAAAGGAGGTATAGTGATGGTGGAATGGTTGGTGAGGTTATTTAATGTTTGCTGGAGAGAAGGTAGAGTGCCGGAGGACTGGAGGAGTGCTTGTATAGTTCCACTTTACAAGGGAAAGGGGGACAAGTGTGAATGTAGTAGTTTCAGAGGGATTAGCTTGTTAAGTGTAGTTGGGAAGGCTTATGGGAGGATCTTGATTGAGAGGATTAGGAGAGGAACAGAGGGAGTAATTGGTGAGGAACAGTGTGGGTTTAGGACAGGTAGAGGTTGTGTAGATCAGATTTTTGTGGTAAGACAGATATGTGAGAAAGCTATAGGAAAGGTGAAGGATGTTTTTTGAGCCTTTATGGATCTGGAAAAGGCTTACGACAGGGTAGACAGAAAGGCACTGTGGGAGGTTATGCGGATATACGGGATAGAAGGAAAGCTTCTCAGAGCTGTCAAGAGTTTTTATGAGAGTAGAAGAGCTTGTGTCAGGATTAGAAATGGAGAGAGTGAGTGGTTTGAGGTAAAGGTGGGACGAAATTCGTCAGGGATGCGTTATGTCACCCTGGCTTTTCAACTTATACATGGATGGGGTAGTGCGAGAGGTAAATGCAAGGGTAGTGGGTCAGGGATTGGAGATGGTTAAAGAAAATGGAGAAAAGTGGGAGGTGAGCCAGCTGTTGTTTGCTGACAACACTGCGCTTGTGGCAGGATCGGAGGGATTGAGGAAGTTGGTGACAGAGTTTGGGAGAGTGTGTGATAGAAGAAAGCTAAAGATAAATGTGGGTAAAAGTAAGGTGATGAGATGTACAAGGGGTGAAAGTTGCAGTAATCTGGAAGTGAGCATTATGGGAGAGCGACTGGAGGAAGTGGATAGTTTTAGATATTTGGGTGCAAATGTGGCAGGAAAAGGTGGAGTGAAGGTGGAAGTAGAATGTAGATTGAGAGAAGCGAGTAAATGCCTTTGTGGATTAAAAAGTGTAATGAGAAATAGACATTTGGGAATGGATGCTAAGAGGAGACTGTATGAAGGAGTGATTGTGTCAACAGCTCTGTATGGAGCAGAAACATGGAACATAAGAGAGGAAGAGAGAAGGAGCTTGAATGTGTTTGAGATGAAGTGTCTGAGAAGTATGATGGGGGTTACTAAGATAGAGTGAGAAATGAGGAGGTGAGGAGGAGAACAGGGGTGGAAAGGGAGCTGGAAGATAGGGTTGATGAAAGAGTATTGGGATGGTTTGGACACATGGAAAGAATGAGTGAAGAAAGACTCGTAAAGGAGGTATGGAAGGCAGATGTGGAGGGAGTGAACATGAGGGGACGTCCTAGGATGAGATGGATGGATGGGGTGAAGGGGGCTTTGGGGAAGAGGGGAATGTCTGTTGAGGAAGGAGGGGAGAGAACAGAAGACGGGTGAATGGAGAATGGTTTTATATGGAAAATGTTGTGATGCATGAGGTGGAATGGACGGGGGAATGGGGGGTGAGGTAGTGTATGTGAGCAAAATTTAGACGCAGCCCGAAGGGATTTCTCCCCGTCCTCTCCTTTATATGGCGGGACGGAGAGGGGGGGTCGCCGATTTAATGAAGCGGCCTTGCTGTGGATGTGCTGTGTCTTGCGACACTGCTTCTGACCCAGGGCAGTGGACAGGGTGCAGGGATGACCCGTCATCTAGGAGGTACTAAGATGGGAGGGAGGGTGGAGGGGTGTGGAGTGTTTTCGGGGATGGAATGGCTGGGAATGATTTTGTGCCTTTTCCTTTTTGGCTACCTTCCTGGTAAGGGGGAGAAAGCCTTGGTATATGTATGTATGTATGTATGCTTGTTAGTGAGACTGGCCTATAGTTAGTTGGTTCTTCCTTGTTTCCTCCTTTATGTATTGGTACAATGTTAGCATTTTTCCAGTCTTTTGGTATTTTTCCTTCTTTGAGTGAGTTTCACCCCCCCTAGTCACCACTGTCACTTAATTTTGACTTGTAATATCACTCGTCTCGAGGCCCCTTGCCTCTCACTACGTGAGGTTCACTAATATTCAAGTTCCTCTTAAGTAGTAGGCCCAATGCCTTCTTTTTCCTGTAGTCTCACTATTTTCTAGGCCCCATGCCTATTCCTCTCGTCCTTTGGGTTAATAAAAGGGAGGTGAATTTTCTTTCTTCTTTCACTGTAATTTCACCTTCAGCTTACACTCGGGATCTCTTTTCTCTCGTCTCTACATCGTCTCCTGATCCTCTCTCTACACCCTCTCTATATCTTCTCCCTATATCTTCCCTATCTCTTCTCTATAGAACGTCTGAAGAGATCCCGTATCTTACGCTGAGCTACCTTCGTCTGACGTCACTAATTTTTCTAAACCAATCCCCGGTGACTTCTCAAATAAATGTCACTCCTTATGGGCGTGACTTTGAATTCCTGCACCAATAGTTTTTTTCTCCTTCTGCACCTTGCACCAATCCGGAAAGCCATTTCAATGCCACTAGCAAAAATTGTTTACCTCAGCATTAGTCAAACGAAGGTAACCTGCGCTTACAATGTTGTGATTCATAAGCGATTATAAAAACAGTCACCACCGTCGGTGTGTTTACATAGACAAACGTCGCCCTCACCTAGACATAACATTGCCCTCGAGCAGGCGTCGAGTCTGAATTATTCTAATACCCTAGCTCATTTCCATTCGTACACTACCGGCCTCTTACAGGGCTCGGCAGCTACCCTTGGTCGTCCCGACCAATTCTTATTTCCCTCTTACAGGGCTTGCTAATATATTTCTAGAATAAGCTAATCTACCCTTGCGTAATTGTTAATCTACCCTCCAAAATACATCATTCATGCAATAAATTGTGAATAATACATAAACATAATACCTATAAATGTGAATAACATGCATCTCAATATATATAAGGTATTGAATTAAGCGGTTACATGGTTGATTTGCTTTGACAGAGCCAATCTCCGGAATACAACAAAGGCAATCAGTGCTGCCACTAACATTGAAAGTAAGGGTATGATTAGGATTGGTAACATATGTAAATCATTTGAGGGAGATCTTGACAATGGTCTTCTCTTAATTTTCAAGGGAGGGGAGTTTTCAGGCAATGTGAAGTTGAAGGTTGAAATGTAGGTGTCCTCGGTTAAATGCATTGTATTAAGGGTATTAGAAATGGTGGAAATAGTGTCTGCATGCAATTCGCAGTTATCTTGAATAGAGACAAGACCTTCAACCAAATCCAATTTAGGACTCAACCCGGGACAATTTATTGATACCTTTGTCTTGTTAGGGAAAAACAGGTAATGAGATCCTTGTATGTTACAATGAGGGATCTGGTCTACCAAAATTCGTTGGTAATGACAATTGTTCATAACAGACATATTCCTAACCAGAGAGGCTTCACATGAATTTTTCAAAGCTTCACGGAACACAAACATGGAAGAATGACAGAGGTAAAGATTCCTATTAAATCTTCTACACTCCTTCAACTTGTCATTAGAGACTCTGCTCTCCTTCAGATTGTCTACAGAAAGGATATAATTGATTGGGTCTACAATTGGAATATCTACTTCATAAAATGAACCATTTACCTTCAATGGGAAGGGTTTCAATTTGAATAAGTTAAATCTTTGGTTGGAAGAGAACGGGATTTCAATAATAACTGAAGTAACATTAAGGTAGGAGTTTAGCAATGGATAATATAATGCTACATTAGCTTCTTCAAAGAAAGGTTCAAAGTTCCAATCCTTCTTTGCTGACTTAATTACCTTTATAAGTTGAGGTATTGGAAGGAGAGAAGAAGTTACTTGACCCGAATTGGCCATAACTAAATCCTGTACAAAAGATTCCAATTGAACTTGCATCTCAGATAATTTCAATTGCATAGTATTGAGTAACAAAAAAATTTGCATTGTACTCTCTTGTTCACTTTGTTTCAAGCTGAGATTCTCTAAGTTATCTGAAATATCAGAGATCATTTCTTCAATGTTTTTAATGCTTGATTGTAATTCATCAATTTTTCCAACTTTCTCCTTTAATGTATTTATTGAAATTTTCAAGTCAGCAAGGAAGGCAAAATTGGCAATTCCCAAACCAGCAAGAGCTCCTAAAGCCACTACTATTGCACTTCTCTTTTGTCTAACATTGCTTTTGAAATTTGAACCTATGATGTGCAATTTATCCTCTATTTCCTTTATTTTGTTTTCAAGTCTATCCTTAACATCTTTACTGGAAATGTTCTGTTTTAATATTTGCAAACTTTTATTAATGGAGTCCACATTTTCTTTAATTTTGGTTACATTTTTATAATCAAGAACTACCCTTACCACCTTATCAACCAAGATTAGGTTACCTTGATGATGTACCAATGCTCCAGGACGAATCGGATTCCAGTCCATGGCACTCACCAAACTTAATATTATTAATAAGGCAGTTTTCATCTGTAAAATACATCAAGATTAATGTTCAACTCTTGAAAAATATAATTATAATATTCTCCATATTCTCCAGGGTTATCAATATTTATGCACAAAGTATTACTATAATCATCTTCATAGATCTGCAAGCTAATTTTCCTTATGTCATCTAAATGTCCTACCAATTCTTCTCTTGATTCTAAATGTTTAAGTTTAAACTTGTTTCCACCTGCAGAATCAATTACCCTATATGGACCAGTGTACCTTAGTGAAAGTTTATTATTGGGTGAGGTTGCTTTGACCATTACTAATTCCCCAATTTTCAATTCTAGTTTACGAGCTATTTTGTGTTGTTGTTCCCTCATCTCTTGTGAATACACCTGCATATGTTTCCCAACTCTTTGGTGAATACTTTGAAGAGTATTTATCCTATTGGATATATAATCATCCATATTATATATGGGTTTTTGCTCTGCAGTCAACATTTCATATGGCAGAGTTTTGTCCTCCCCAAAAATTATAAAATGAGGTGTATCCCCAGTTGCTACATTAATTTGATTGTTCAGAGTACACTTAACACAAGGAATCCAAGTATCCCAAGTTACACTATGAGGACTTATTAGTGTTCTAAGACATATAATTATCTTTTTGTTTAACCTTTCTACTACTCCATTACTTTGGGGATGGTTAACGAGTATATTGACTTTCTTGATGTGGAACACATTACATAGATTTTCCAAGATTTTGTTATTAAATTCAGTCCCATTATCTGAAACTAGGATGTTAGGTGTAGTAAAATTACAGATTATCTGATCATAGATTACGGAAGCAATAGTTTCAGCTTTCTTATTGATTATGGGTTGTAATATACAAAATCTTGAAAAATAATCAATAGCAACAAATAGGTATTTAAAGCCGTTCTCGGTTAGTGGTAATTCCAAAGTATCCATGTGAACTCTTTCCCAAGGTTTCTGTGGAATGGGATAGGTGAGTATAGGAGCAGGTTTTGGTGTATTTCCTTTCACCTTTACACATTTTACACATTTTTCTATATAATCATATATAGTTTTCTTCATACCTAACCAAAAGTACTTAAGTTGTGCTTGTCTATAAGTTTTATCCTTTCCAGGATGTGAACTACAATCACTATCATGAAGTAACTTCAATATCTCATTTACCAGAGTTTGTGGTATAACCAACTGATTTACTTGACCTCTAGAAATATCTTTCCCATTTACAAATGTTTTCCTATACAAAATTCCATTAATCAAATGAAATTCCTCTATCTTATACCCCTTTGGTAGCTTTGGAGGATCTCCTCTTGGGTTCATCAAATGCTTGATTATTGAATCACATGTCTCATCATCTCCCTGTTCTCTTATTAGCGTTTCTTCATCTAAAGTTACTAACTCTTCTATACTACAAACAAAATTAATCAATCCAGTCCCAGTCATTGGTTGACTAATGTTTCTAGAAAGTGGATCTGCTACATTCCTTCTACCCGGAATATAATTAAATTGAACATCATAGCACTGAAGTATCGCAAACCATCTAGCAAGTCTGCCTCTAAGATTCTTATGCTTAAATAAGTTCTGAATAGCTGTGTGATCAGTCCAAACTCTGATGGGATACCCTAGTATCATATCCCTAAAACTTTCTAAAGAATAAATTACTGCTAAAGTTTCTCTTTCAGTTATAGAATAGTTTCTCTCCGCACTATTACAAAGTCTGGATGTGTAAGCTATGGGTTTCAAAGTTCCATTTCTCTCTTGCATTAGTATGCCTCCTAACCCTATGTCAGACGCATCAGTACAAAGAATAAATTCTTTTTCATAGTCGGGGAAAATTAAAATAGGTGAACTTGTGAGTTTATCTTTCAACTTGTCAAAAGCTTGCTGTTGCGCAGGTCCCCATATGAACTTTGAGTCCTTTCTCAACAAAGAACTTAGTGGATTAGCAATGTCAGCATAACTTTGAATGAATTTTCTATAATATCCTGTTAATCCCAAAAAGCTCCTAACCTTGTCTACATTGGTCGGAACTGGAAAATTCTTGACAGCGTCCACCTTTGAATTTACTGTACTTAGTCCGTGTCTGTCTATCTTATGTCCTAAGTAAATGACACTGTCTTGCAAGAACTTACATTTTTCAAGTTTTACTTTTAACCCAGCTTCTCCTAGTCTTGAGAATATCAAATCTAATTTCTTAAAGTGCTCCACTGCAGTCTGAGAAACTATTAAAATGTCATCTAGAAATACACTGGCAGTGTTTCCTAACAATCCATCTAGAATAGTATTCATTAATCTCATGTAAGTTAATGGACTATTACATAACCCAAATGGCATTCTCTTGAACTCATAATGTCCTGTTGTAGTAGAAAATGCGGTGAACTCTCTTGAATCTTCATGCAATTCTATTTGCCAAAAAGCTGATTTGATATCTATAGTACTAAAATATCTATTCTCAGTTCCCAAACTTCTCAAAATGTCACCGATAATGGGTAATGGTAACCTGTCACGAATGGTGTGCTTATTCAGTTCCCTGTAATCCATAACTGGTCGCATAGTCCCATCAGACTTTGGTACTAGGATCAACGGAAAATTCCACTCACTTTTACTATGTTCAATAATATCCTGTGATAACATTTCAGTGATGAGTTTATCTACTACAGCTAATTTAGAGTGAGGAACTCTGTAGGCTGGTATGTAGATAGGTTGTGTTCCTGGTTTTAACTTAATGTGATGTTTTAAAACAGTTGTTTTGCCTAAGGCGTCCCCCGGCAAAGCAATTGCTTTTTTTTGTTTCATAAGCAAAGCAAATAAAGCTTCATCCAACTCAGGGCAATTAGTTGATTGTAATAATTCTTTATATCTATTTCTTAAGTCTATGCCTTCTTGTACTGAGCAAATTGATGAAGTTGGTAATTCTATCTCCTCACTATTCTCATTTAAAATCTTAATAGGTTTAGTACACTCCTGAATACATCCTATTTGTGTACCTTTCTTTAAAACTATCTCTTTATTCATAGTATTAATTACTAATACTTCTACTCTGTTCTTATTTGTCTTATAAATCCCTGAGTCCCACTTCAATCCTTTAAGTTTAACTGTTTCTGGGACTGTAATTACTTCAGAGTCTACATTGATTCCTTTCAAACACACTTCAACCTTATTAATTGACATGGGATGTAACAATGTCGACCTTGTTAATCCGCAATCTGCAATTCTCAAGGCATCTGTGGTTAATAATTTAGTAATCTCTGGGATTTCCTGAACTTCTGAGTTGGGTTCACAAATTGTTTTACTTTCTGTAGGGTTGGACCGCTCGGCCTCGCTATCTAGGATAGAAATGTTATCTAAGGATTCATTGATTCCTGTCACTGGTCTTAAGTCTGGTTGATTTAAGAATGGGATTAACTGTGACTTCACTAAAATTCCTAAGTCAGCAGGACAAATTACCATGTTTTCTTTTCTCATAGTTGCAAATCCTATCAATAAATCTCCTGGAAAAACAGACTCTTCTACCACTATCACTGGGATGTACAATTGTTCATTTGTATATAAGGCAACTTCTAGCTCAATCTTGCCTAATGTTTTTAACTGATTTCCAGTTACACCTTGCAATGTATAACGGATTGGTTCCAACATTTTCACTCCTGGGTTCAACTGGTTTAAAACTTTACTAGTAATTACATTAACTACAGACCCTGTATCAATAAAAATTTGAATAGGCTTATTGAACACTTGACCCGCAATGAGAGGTCCTACTGAAGTTTTACCAACAGTAATTATCAGTTTGTCAGTTTCTTTCATCTCCCTTGCATTCCCATATTTAACACAATACCGCCTATCGGTATATATATGGGGAGGTCTGAAATGGTTTATTCTGTGTCTGGGGGTTTTCCTCTTAGCCCTGGGGGTACCCGAAAATTTCGGCACTCATGAGTTCTGTGTCCGATTTTATTATGGTAAATACAGAATGGAGGGTTCCTACATTGATACTCATTGTGACCTTCGTATTTGCAATTTCTGCAAATAATCCCATAAAAACATTCTTGTGCCTTGTGTCCCCATGCATTACAATTAAAACAAAGGATTCTGGTATCCCTATCCCTAGATGGACTTCTAGCATGCCGCCTATGTCCTACTTCTGTTTTCTTAAACTCTCTAGAGTTCCTATATTGGCTTTGTTGATTTATAGGCATTACATATGGGTTTATTGTTCTGGTCTCACTGTATCCTTGAAGAAGATAATCTACTTCTCCTAAACAGATATTTGATTTTAAATCTTTGTACAGCCTTTCTGCTGTTAAGTCATCAGAATTCTTTGCCAATAAGCTAAATGTAATCAATTTGATTACCTGTGAGATTTTCATCTTCTCACTAGATCTTTCTATCCAGTCTGAATCTTTCAAGATAGAATTCATGTCTTTTGACCATCTATCTAATCTAGCTAAGTACTCTGTGTCAGTTTCACTTGTCCTAACTTCCTTAATCATTTTTACCAATGATCTAATAGGATCCTGATCACATTTGGACATGAAATGCTTGATAAATGCCTTCTTATAATCATCATATTGATTAATTGATTCCATTTGCTGGAAGTTAATGACAAACCTCGCCCTTCCATGCTCTGGATCTATATTCTCCTTGAGAATCTCAATCTTACGATTCTCGTTTGTTATATTTTTACTAACTATAAGAGTGTCAATGAGGTTTAGGAACTTGTTTACACCATATGTGTTAGACTCTCCTGTGAATTTTGGAATATTTGTATTTGATGTGTGAATTTCGTGTCTCAACACGTTAGAATTCTGAGGGGTACTCATACTTTACTAATACCTTGCTTTAGCCTGGCTGCTTGCGATGTCGCTTCGTGATGTCAATGTCTGGTTTGACGTCCTTCTACGGTCTTGTCATTCCTCAACGACGTTGTTCCTCCTCCATCACACAGTCTGCCTTGAAGACCGCCTTGTAGATGATGATCTCCTTGAAGAATCTTGAAGAATGCTTGTTCCCAACGTAGCAGTTACTTGAAGTTGTAGATTTCTCTCGTAGTCGTAATACACTCTTGATTTTGGTTGTCTTGTTCCCGTAGACTTCTGGCGCCACTTCTCTTCGGAGGTGTTTAACACCCAGATCGTTCGTTCCACCGCTGAGCACCACTTTCACCTCCCCTAGTCACCACTGTCACTTAAATTTGACTTGTAATATCACTCGTCTCGAGGCCCCTTGCCTCTCACTACGTGAGGTTCACTAATATTCAAGTTCCTCTTAAGTAGTAGGCCCAATGCCTTCTTTTTCCTGTAGTCTCACTATTTTCTAGGCCCCATGCCTATTCCTCTCGTCCTTTGGGTTAATAAAAGGGAGGTGAATTTTCTTTCTTCTTTCACTGTAATTTCACCTTCAGCTTACACTCGGGATCTCTTTTCTCTCGTCTCTACATCGTCTCCTGATCCTCTCTCTACACCCTCTCTATATCTTCTCCCTATATCTTCCCTATCTCTTCTCTATAGAACGTCTGAAGAGATCCCGTATCTTACGCTGAGCTACCTTCGTCTGACGTCACTAATTTTTCTAAACCAATCCCCGGTGACTTCTCAAATAAATGTCACTCCTTATGGGCGTGACTTTGAATTCCTGCACCAATAGTTTTTTTCTCCTTCTGCACCTTGCACCAATCCGGAAAGCCATTTCAATGCCACTAGCAAAAATTGTTTACCTCAGCATTAGTCAAACGAAGGTAACCTGCGCTTACAATGTTGTGATTCATAAGCGATTATAAAAACAGTCACCACCGTCGGTGTGTTTACATAGACAAACGTCGCCCTCACCTAGACATAACATTGCCCTCGAGCAGGCGTCGAGTCTGAATTATTCTAATACCCTAGCTCATTTCCATTCGTACACTACCGGCCTCTTACAGTGAGCAATTTCTTATGTTATGTATTTTGTCTGTTAGTTCTTTGCATTCTTTTATAATCCAATTTGCATTTCCATCCGGGCCATGTGATTTCCTGACGTCAATGTTTGATAAATATTCTAACATTTCGTTTTGTGCTATTGTTTTGTCTCTCATGGGGGGAGATCTCCTTTCATTGCCTTCTTCCCAATATTGTGATTTCTCTCTAGTAAATACAGATTTAAAGTGATTATTCATGATTTTGGCCATTTCTAAATCTTCTGTGTATTCCATATTCCCTTGGCGTAGTTTCACCATTTCTTGCTTGTTTTTAAGTTTGCCATTCACGTATCAATAGAATAGTTTGGGTTGCTCTTTGCGTTTCTCTATAATATCCTTTTCATGGTTCCTTTTTTCCTCTCTTCTCACTTTAACGTACTCATTTCTATAGTTTATTTAGCCTTGCCATTTTTCATTTATTCATTTTTTAATATTTTCTCCATCTTTTCCAAGCTTTGTCCCTTCTGTCTTTTGCCTCACTGTATCTTTTGTTGAACCAGTATTTGATATATACCCTCTCTCGCTTCTGTCTTGGTCCGTGCCTATTTACCCCTTCATTGTAAATATTCATCAAGATATTCCATTTCGCTTCAATTTTTATCTCTTCCATATAAATTTTTTCCCAGTTTACATTCTGGAAGAATTTCTTTAGTTTTGCAAAGTCCGTTTTGTTGTACATCAATCTTCCTTTCCTATGCTTTGCATTTCTCTCCATGTCCAAACAAGTGGAAAAAAAATTAATATAGGTGTAATATATAGGCCAAAGACATTATCATTAGCAGACGACTAACTGTTATTTCAAGAACTGTCTAGTTTCTGCAACCGGGATTTATTGATAATGGGGGATTTCAATTTTACTGACATTGATTGGATGACCCTTGAACATGGCCATATAGGTAGTCGCTTGATTGATTTTCTTGGTGACAATTACTTAGTTCAGCATATAAAAGAGCCCACAAGACATGGAAACTTACTCAATCTATTGATCACTAGCCGCGAAAGCATGGTAACTGATGTAGAAGTCGGTGAAACTGTTGCAAGTAGCGATTATAACTTAGATTCAAACTCCTAAAAAATTCTAGAATAGATACTTGTGTTTCTAAAATACCCGATTTCAGTAAAGCTCAGTTCATAGGACTACGTCAGGAGCTTCAGCTTACAGATTGGGAGACAAAATTAAGCAAAAGACCTGTAGATCAGATGTGGGAAATATTTCAAAATACGCTCACTAAGATGATTCATACATTCCTTTTAAGGGGACCGGCTGGTCAAGAATCGATGAAAATTGGGAAAAAATGAAAAACTGGGAAAAAATTTCTACATCTGCGTATGGCAATCGACAGTCTGTATGTGGAGTATTTAATCAAAATTCGCCTTATTATCGTAGTTATGGCAAATAAACCCCCTCCTCCCCCCAACTCGACCCCATCTCGGCCCTATGATACGTATTGGTCACTACAATATATATATTATTGCAATAAATAACAATAATTTGTAATGATTGAGTGCTATTCCTAGTGACTTCTGGCAACTCTGTCTCTGTACCAGAGGTTATATATAGACCCCAGAATGGGAAGATGCCTCAGAAAGCGATAAACAGTAGACAAAAATTTAGTGATACGCTCCACTGCAAGCCACCATCAATCCTTTTGTCATTTGACAAGCTGTTATACTATTTTTGAGATGCCATGTCCTCGCAAGCAAACCAAACACCTTCAGGAAGCTAGGAAAAGGCAAGAATTACAAAGTAAGCAAGCTATGACACCCTAATGTAATAACCTGCCTAAAATGCAGGTGGGGACCAGGAGCCAGAAGACAGAGGATTATATGAGTGGACATCAACATATATGACTGAATATGAATAAATTTTATTCTAAATATCATCAACATTCAAGCCTAAAAAGCTAAATAAGGAAATGCCATGATATCCCTTATTTATATTAGTATGTAGGGGTTCAAAGTTAGTGAAAACTTTGACGGCCCGTATCTCAAAACCTAAGTTTTATACCTTCAAACTTCTACTCCTCCATAACTTCTTAATCAATTTCAATGAAAATTCACACATAATATGTCTAAATCTGCCTGATTGATGAAATAGAACGTTTTTTCTAATATCTGAAAGGGTTAATTTTTGCCAAAAAAAAATTCCCCCTATTTGAAGGGGGACGGGGTGGGAAAAGATATAGAAATTAAAATTCCACAAACTAATAACTTTAACTAAAATTTCTCTCTATTAGTTTGAAGGTCTGGATAAGGTCCTTCCACCATATTAATTTCATTCATGTAGAGCAATTATTATAGGAGGAGTAGTCATTTCAAAATTATCAATTTTTTTGAAAGGGAGATGGGGGGGCAAAACATGAAAGGGTTGCAGATTAGTTTTTTTGGGTTAGGAAAGATGTATATGGTGTCCTTAACTCCTGGCATAAATTTCTGTGCAATAACCCAATTAATAAAGATTTTCATCTTTTGATCAGCCGGTCCCCTTAAGGACAGACGTCCCTCAAATCAGGCTCGCCCAAAGTGGCTCGACAAAGAAACTAAAAAAAATGCAATTTTCGCAGGAAAATTAATTTTTCCCTGATATAAACCTGAGGTACTTCTTACCCAAGGATACTTCGCGTAAGCCAAAGTTTCTACCACTAACACTGTGTGTTGTTTGAAAAACACCTCACTCCGTGGGTCTGGGCAACCATTATCCTCGGTAAGGGGCCCTCTTGGGGCAAGGGGTGACCCCCCCCCCTTCCCCCACAAGCATAGGCCGCTAAAGCACCATTATCTGAGCCAGGTATGAAAATAATCACGAGGTTTGACAGGCCAGGTAGAAGGAACTATTAGAGGGGTGGCTGAGGAGGGCCATTAGAGGTAAGGAGTACCTCAGGTTTGTATCAGGGACAAATTAATTTTCCTGCGAAAATTACATTTGTTCTGAAGAATACAAACTCTTCGGTACTCCTTACCCAAAGAGACTCGGACTTAGGAGGGAAGGAAGTAGTTATCTAGCCTGGGAAACCTCCGTAAGAAAAAAAAAATATTGTTTGCTAAGACCTACGTTGACCAGACCCTTATACATTACCCTAAACTGTGAAGGACACCTAGTTCCGTTCCCAGGAATGGAGACAGACAGGGTATACTCACTTTGTACCACTTGCAGGGCTTGAATTGGTTCCCTTGGAATGCTTGAGAGCCCTCGGTGCGGGAAGAGAATGTAGGAGTATGAGAAGGACTTTGGATAGGTATCACCGTGTTTGCCGAACCAGAACCTAGATGAGGTTTCAGGGTTGGCTGTGTGCCATTGGTAAGGGGTATGTCATCTCAGGACTTCCTGGGCAGCCACTATGGGACCCAGAGAGAAGGTCCCTAAGGATTCCCACATGACTTCTTTGAGGTAGAAGGAAGTGAAAGTAGTCTGGGACTTCCATATACCTGCTTGAAGGACCTGGTTGACCGACAGGTTCTCTCGGAAGGCTAGGGAGGTCCCTATTGCCCTGAGGTCATGAGCTTTTGCTCTAGGGCAATCCATGGGGCTCATGGTGTAGGCCCTGCGGATGACTTCCTTGATCCAGTAAGAAATGGAAGTCTTAGTGACGGGGCTTGGGCTTACCCCTGGTAGAGACGAACAATCTTGGCAAGTCTGGTCTAAGATGCTTAGTCCTCCTGAGGTAGGTACGGATAGCACGTACCGGGCATAGTACCATTTCTGCATGCTCGCACCCTACAAAGTCGTCTAAGAAAGGAATACTTAGGGACCAGAATCTAGGGTCGGCTTTGGCCGGATCCTGGTTTTTGGCAATGAATTGGGGCAGAAAGGTGAAGGAGACTTCTTGCCATCCCTTCGAGTGGGCGACTCGATAAGAGATGGCATGCAACTCCCCGACCCTCTTGGAAGACACAAGGGCCAAGAGAAAAACTGTCTTCAAGGTGAGGTCCTTCAAATGAGCATCTCGGAGGGGCTCGTAAGGGGGACCCCGCAGAGAGTTCAGGACTAATGCCACATCCCACGGAGGAGAAGTGATCTCCCTGGGGGGGCATGATGTTCTGAAATGTCTGAAGAGCATGGAAATCTCTGGTGACAGGGGATCCATGTCCTTCAGAGAAAACACCTGATTAAGAGCTGCCCTATAGCCCTGCACTGCCGAGAGGGAGATGTTCTTGGACTTTCGGAGGAAATGGAAGGAGGCAATCTGAGGAATGGTGGCTTGATCTGGGATTATTGCCCGGGAGTGGCACCATTCTGCAAAGGCATTCCATTTCCCTTGATAAAGGGTAGCCGAGGAAGAGCGAATAGGGGAGGACATGTCTTCCGCCACTTCTTTGGGGAAACCCTTCTCTAGGAGGATCCGGACCATAGTCTGAACGCGTGAAGCGCCAGAGCTGACGGGTTCTTGTGCCAGGCCCCGTTGACTGGTTGATGTAGAAGGTCGGGTCTTCCCTGAAGGGCCAGGGGCTCCTCCACCGCTAGCTCGAGGGCGTCTGGAAACCATGGGGCTTCCGGCCACCAGGGAGCGATCAAAGTCATCCGAAGGTTGGATGCATTTCTTACTCTCTGGAGCACCTTCTGGAGCAAGGGGAACGGTGGGAAAGCGTAGGTGTCGAGGTTGTCCCAACTTTGCAGAAGAGCATCCTCTCCTGCTGCCAGCGGATCCGGGAGAGGGCTGAAATATACTGGGAGCTGGTGGTCCCATCTGGTGGCGAAAAGGTCTACCAGAGGGGAGCCCCATTTGTTGATGAGGAAGGTCGCCACTTCCGGATGGAGGGACCACTCCGTGCTGATTACCTGATTACTTCTGCTGAGGTGGTCCGCCCAGACATTCTTCTTCCCTGGGATGTAGCGAGCTCTGAGTGCCACTTGGAGATTCTCGGCTAAATGGAGGATGTCCATAGTGAGATGGCATAGGTCCTGGGAGACTGTGCCACCCTGCTTGTTCAGGTAGGCTACTACCGAGGAATTGTCTGACATGATGCCCACAACTTTCCCCGAGATCTGATCGGAGAAGTGACGGAGAGCCAGCAGTACCGCTTTCAACTCTAGCCAGTTGATATGGGCCGTCCGCTCGACTGTGGACCAGGAACCGCTGACGTGATCGTCGTTGAGGTGGGCCCCCCAGCCCTCCTTGGAGGCGTCGGAGAAGAGGAGGACTTCGGGGGGAGATGGGCCGAGGGGCATCCCCCCGAGCAGGTTGCACGGGTCCTTCCACCAGAAAAGAGAATCCTTGACTTCTCTGGTAAGGGTGATGTGTTGGCGGGTTTCTCCCCTTAGCGGGGACCACTGGGACTTGAGGAGTCACTGTAGAGGTCGCATTCTTAATCTGTTCCTGGGAATTAACCTCTCGACGGAGGCCATATGGCCCAGGAGGACTTGGCACTGTTTCGCCGTCAGGAACCCGGTCGATAGTGTTTGTACGACGAGAGAAGTGAGATTCCGGATTCTCTTCTCTGCTGGGAAGGCTTTCATGAGGGAGGAGTCCAGAACCATACCCAGGTACGTGACTCTCTGTCGTGGGATGAAATCCGACTTCGTCTGGTTGACTCTGGAGCCCAATTTGTGGATGAAGGCTAGGACCTTTCCCAGGTGGTCGTGGCATAGCTGGGCGGACTGTGCCAGGATCAGCCAATCGTCCAGGTAACGGAGGAGGCGAATTCCTCTGGAGTGGGACCACGCTGAGACGAGTTTGAACACTCTGGTGAAGACTTGGGGTGCTGTGGAGAGGCCGAAGCATAGGCAGGTGAACTGGAAGGTGGTGCCCTTGTGGACGAAGCGGAGGAATTTTCTGGATGAGGGATGCACAGGTATTTGGAAATAGGCATCCTGGAGGTCCAGCGACACCATGAAGTCTCCTTCCCTGATAGACGCCCTTACGGCCTCTGGGGTGTCCATTCGGAACTTCGTCAGGGAAAGGAACTTGTTGAGAGGAGACAGATCGATGACTGGTCTCCACCCCCCTGTTGCCTTTGCTACGAGGAATAGCCTCGAGTAGAACCCCGGGTCCGGAGTCAAGACTTCCTCTAGAGCTCCTTTCTGAATCAGAGCGGAGATTTCCTCCGCTAGGGCCCGCCCGCGATCCGAGTCCGGATGGCAGTTGCTGACTTGGATGGGATAGGGGGAGAGGCTGGGGATGGTGTGAAAAGGAAGGCGATAGCCTGCCTTGATGACCTGGATGGTCCAGTCCTCCGCCCCGGCCGCCTCCCATGCCCTCCAGCAGAGAGAGAGGCAACCTCCTATCCTGTGCGGGAGGGCAGGCGAGTTCCTAGAATTTCCTGCGGTGGGGTCCGGAGCCTCTCTGATGTTTGCGGCCCTGTTCTCTATTGGGAAAGGGGAGGGGCTTTCCTGTCTGTGCTTTCGACTTCGAATAGGGGGGTGGCCTGTCTTCCCTCTTAGGGAGATGAAAAGGCTGCCTCTGCGTCTGAGAGGACCGAGGGGTCAATGGTGGGGTGGTCCTTGGCCTCGAGCTAGGGACGGCTGTTCTCTCGATGGCTCTGTTGTGCATCAACTGGTATGCGTTATGGATTGCTGAGTCCACCATTTCCGGGGGAATCAGCGTGTGGGTAAGAAGGGGAGGGGCCCTCTTCAAAGGAGCATAAATCTCTCTGAGGAGGGGGTCACTGGGGTCCCCGAGGATGGTGTCTCTCCTGCGGGACTCGATGTTGGCCCAGGACGTTGAGAGACAGGAAGCCTGATGCTTCAGGGCTCTGCTCGCGCTTTCCAATAGAGCCTGGAGGTCGCATTCTTCCTGGGGTTGTAGTTCGGGTAAGAACTCCCTTACCGAGGCAAGGAGGCGTTCTAGCCAGGAGTTCACCGCCAGGGACAGAGCCAGTGATTGAATGTGGTCGCTGACTTCCCTGCCGGAGAGGAGGACGTTTTTTCTGCGTAGCGATTCCGCGTCCGCTTTAACCAGCTCTGGTAACCTGGCCGGGATCGAGGCTGCACCGAGGGTTGTCCCCGATGGGGCGTAGAAGCGCTTCTGGTGTTCCACTGGAACCGGAAGCCAACGCGCCTTCTCAGTTGTCCGTTTTGCGAGAGCGTCGGAGGCTTGGGTCATGGCTCTCGCTGTCTGCGTACTCCATGGAAGGTGGATTGGAGGAGGCTGCGCTCTCTGAGAGTTGCCCGTCATGAAGATCTCGGACTCGAATGTGGCTTCCTCTTCTTTCGGGGGGCCCAGTCGATTGGCCCTTCGAACTCTCGCGAGGATGTCTGAGAAGGAAGGTTTGACCACCATCGGGGATTCCAACTGGGAATCGGAAGGGGAAAGGGAGCGTGTCCCCCACCCCCACCCCCTACGGCGCTGTGGATATCGTCGTCGTCGTAGGAGGGATCTGCATGGGCAGGGAGGAACCTCGCGCTTCCCGCGTTGTCGCTGATGGGTTCAGGGGGGTTCTGATCACGCGGAAGATGGTCGAGGGGGACCCTTAGGGGTGGTGAGTCCTGACGAGCTTCCGGGTGGTGCATGAACTGAGCTTGAGAAGCGCGGAAAAATTCCCGTTGTTCCTCCATCTGTTCCTTGAGTGTCGTAACGAGTGAACACAGAGTGGGGGAGGAGGTCCTGGGAATGCCCGCTTGGCGAGTCCCGCCTGGGTGCGGATGTTCCGGGAGACTCCAAGGGGAGACTGCCACCTCTGGACGAGGAGTTATCCGCGACTAACGCGCGCGTGGGTACACCTCAGGCCTCCTGCCCACCGGGCATAGAAAGGGTTCCGTTGATGACCCGGCTCGTCTTACGCTGGATTGAAGGTGGACTGCGAGACTCCCGATTAGAAAAAGAGGCCAGAGCGCTCTTTGGCTCCGAAGTCGGGTCCTTTGTCCGTGTGGGGTTTAAGCTGCCGGAAAACGCAGCGGGAGGGACGGCCGCTGACGTATCCGGGAAAAATCTCGTACCCGGGGAATAGTTCGCGGGGGCCAGAGGCGCATGCCCGTCGAAGCTAACCACCTTGGGTGACGGAATAGGAGCCAACTTAGCCTGAGGCTGACTCGAGGCCGATGTTGTACAACCTTTCCGTCTACCACGCTTTGGAGGAGGGAGAGAACTGCCCGTGTCCTCCGCAGGCGTAGTATGCCTTCCCTTTGTTTCGGGTGAGGGGGGAAGCCATCTTCCCTGCTTGCGTCTTTTGTTCTTTGCATGCACTTTCCTGTGAGCATGGAAATACGCGGACCACTGCTTATCATCCCATTGAGCGCACGTGGCACAAGGGGATGAAGGGGAACACTCCATCTTTCTACAGCGAACACACCAAGCATGAGGGTCCGCGTCGGCTGGCGGGAGAGAAGCCCGGCAGAGAAATTCTCCGTTGGCGAAGGCACACACCCTATTTCGAACAACAACACTATGACCAGACTCCATACTTACAGAGAAGCGTAGAATACTCGGTGGAGGCTAAGGAAATGAAGGGATAGGAAGAGGGCGCTCAAGAAATTCCAGGCGAGCGGATGGCTTCGATACAGAACGCTCAAAACAAAGGAAGCCGCTGGGAGGTTGCGATGGCCGAAGCAGGTTGCCCTATTTTCGTCACAATCTACAGAGGCCGGGAATGGCGCCGATCGTGCCCGTGGAGTACGAAAATCAAAGCATTGCACTAGAATATAGAGGGGAATACCATTCCCCAAACAAACTTAAGAAACTTTAACCGTAGCGTGAGAGATGTTGACTCTTTCGTTACTACGAAGACAATGGTGCTTTAGCGGCCTATGCTTGTGGGGGAAGGGGGGGTCCCCCCTTGCCCCAGGAGGGCCCCTTACCGAGGATAATGGTTGCCCAGACCCACGGAGTGAGGCGTTTTTCAAACAACACACAGTGTTAGTGGTAGAAACTCTGGCTTACGCGAAGTAATCCTTGGGTAAGGTGTACCGAAGAGTTTGTATTCTTCGGAACAAATATTGCTAAAAAGGGACAGGCTTATAAGAAATATAAGTGCTCGGGTGCATCTAATGACTATGAAAGTTATGTATCAATACAGAGAGATTTAGAAAAGACAATAAAAAAAGAAAACGAAAATATGAAATGAATATCGCTGATAAATCCAAAGAGAATCCCAAAGAATTCTACAGTTACATTAGAGATAAAAAAAAAAAAGGTTAGGAATCACATTGGTCCACTATTATATGACGACGGTCAACTTGAATATTCAAATGAAGGAAAATGTAACATTTTAAACAATTATTTTAGCTCGGTATTCGTAAACGAAACACCTCAAAGTGAGCTCCAAACTGAAACCTGTGAAAAGTCTAGGGTAAACTTACTACGGTAAATATAACAAAAGAAAAAATTAAAAGGTGTATAGACAAACTCAAAGTTAATAAGACACCAGGGCCTGGCGGTTGGCATCCAAGAATCATAAAGGAAACAAAAAATGAGATTGTTGTTCCATTACAAATTATTTTCAAGAAATCCATCATATCCGGAGATGTCCCAAGAGAATGGAAACTAGCTAACGTTACTCCCATATTCAAAAAAGGTGACAAAAAGAAACCTAATAACTATAGGCCTATAAATCTGACTTCAATCGTAGGAAAAATAATGGAAACTATCATTAGAGATGCTATCGAACATCATTTAGAAAGTAACCGTTTGATAAATGATAGCCAGCATGGTTTCAGACGGAAACGTTCTTGCGTGACTAACTTACTCGAATACTACAATACAGTTATCTCGAATTATGACAAAAGAAACAATATAGATTTGGTATATCTAGACTTTGCAAAAGCTTTTGATACCGTCCCACACGAAAAACTACTTACTAAATTAGCTTTACACGGAATAAGTGGTAGCCTATCAAGTTGGACTAGTAATTGGTTGAATGGTCGAAAACAGAGTTGTTTTAAATGGAAAAACTTCTTGATGGAAAAATGTTACAAGTGGAGTTCCTCAGGGCCACTTCTATTCATAGTATGTATAAATGATATAGACCATGGACTAAAATCTACTGTTTCCAAATTTGCTGATAATACAAAACTGTGCGGAATGGCAAATGATCACTTAAACCAATTAGATATTCAAGAAGATTTAGATAAATTACAGCAATGGTCTGAAAAGTGGCTAATGAAATTTAACACGAGTAAATGCAAGGTAATGCACATAGGTAAAAACAACAGTAAGTACGATTACAAGTTATTTGGAAATTCGTTAACAAAAGTGGATAGTGAAAAAGATCTCGGCGTAATTATCAGTAACGATCTCAAATCATCCAAGCATTGTATTTCAGCCTCTGAGAAAGCAAATAAGATTCTAGGACTGATTGCGCGATCTTTTGACTTCAAAAGTCCATCACTCATTAACAAGCTATATAAATCGTTAGTTCGTCCACATTTGGAATATTCTGTTTCTGTATGGTCACTGAATCTCATTAAAGACATTGACAGATTGGAAAAAGTACAACGGCGAGCCACAAAACTGATTCCAAATATAAAAAATAAATCATACGACAGTCGACTAAAATATATGAATCTGTTTTCCCTAAAAAAAAAAATAAAAAAAAAATAAAAAAAAAGTAGATCTCAGAGGTGACTTGATACAGGTCTTTAAAATTCTAAAGGGAATTGGCAACATCAAAAGTGACAAAATGTTCACACTGAATGAGAATCAGACAAGAAACAATGGTCTCAATCTGTTCGGAAATAGATTCAATTTGGAAGTGGGTAGAAACAACTTCACCAACCGTATAGTTAATGAATGGAATAAACTTCCTGCAGAGGCAGTGCAATGTAGTTCAGTTCGAAGCTCTAAAAATCATTTAGATAAACACCTAAGCAAAATGTTGTAATGATTATCATTTATTTTATATTTGTTTTTGTTTTGTTATCATTTGTCAGTTTGATTCTCATTTATTATTAGCTATATGTCAATTTACTATTATTTACTATTTACCTGTTTGTTGTTTGACTGTGCCTATGCGTTTGTTTATGTATTTTATTTGATACCTACATTATTATAGTTTTTATTTATTTATTATTAGGATTTTTTCGCCTCCGACCTAGATATGGACCAAAAGGTCTCCTGTCGGCATGCTCCACCTTTGTAATCCTTTAGTTCAGTTTCAATGAGTATATGGTCACTCTTTCTAATTGGTGTCTTGTAATGGGTTATATCCACAATTTCAGGTTCCGTTGTAAATATTAAATCTAGTTTCGACGGCTCCTCGTTATTTCTGTATCTGGTGTTTTCACTGACCCACTGCGTCATTGTGTATTCCATGGTCATATCTAGTAGTACATTACCCCATAGGTCGTCTCCTCCTCGCACTCTCATGTTTTCCCAACTAATTTCTTTGCAATTGAAGTCCCCAATAATTACTAGATTACCCCCGCCCATTAGTATCTCGTTCAATGATTACCTTGTATCTTCTAACATTTTCGTATGCTCATTTTCTTTCCAAGCGTTCGTTTTTGGGGGCACATAAGTTACCACAAACCTTCTACTTTTCCTGTTCTTATCTTCGACTTTTATCATGATCAGCTCTACATTACCTTTGCCCTCCGCTATTTTCGTCACATTCAAGTTTTTCTTGGCCAAGAACATTGCACCTCCCTGTTTCTTGTCTCTGTTTTTAATCCAGTAATTATATGGTCCATTTCCAACATCGATGGATGGTATTTGGCCCCTTAGTTTAGTCTCCACAATTCCCATTATGTCTGGCTTTTCTTCTAGCAGGTAGTCATTAAGTTCATTTAGTCTTGAAATTAATCCGTCAATGTTGGTATAGGCCACTTTCAATTTTCTTTTTATTTATTCATTTATTTTTCTGTCTTTGGTTCGCCCATTCTGATGTACCATTTCTTCAGTCTCATGTCGATTACTCTCCAATGGAATTCCTTGCTTTCTGTCTCCGTTCTCTTCTCGTTTTTTTTTTCTACTTCCTCTCTCAGTGTCTTCTTCTAATTCCTCAGTACTCATTTCTCTTTTTATCCGTATCTTATTGTATTTTTCACTCCTTGACAAGTTACCTACTTTTTCAAATATGTCTACTGCCATTTGTGATCTTAGTTTTATCTTTAGGGGTCGATTTCTATCCTAAGAATAGCGACCAAATTCTATGTTTCTTCAAAGTCTATAGCTGAATCTTGGACTCCCTCATGAAATTCTTTTAAGATTTCTATTGTTGTCTCTTTTCTTCTTTTTCTTTCATGTATCTCTTCAAACCATGTATTTCTTTTAGCCCATATACCACAATACATTTCTTATCTACTGTGTCTCTGACCCAATTTGCATTTTCGTTGATTACTTGGATAACTGTGTCTTTTGTATTTTCCTCCATTTGTTGTTGGACTATTTCTTTGAAAACAATTTCCTTATTTTCAATGCTTTCCTTCCATTTCTTAATCTTTTGGATACTTTCCTCACCTAAGTTCTCTTCGATTTTTTCAGTTATTTCTTGTTTTTTGTTATTTACCTCTGTTTCTAAGTTTTCGCTATTTGTAGTATCATTAATTCTCTTCTTTTCATTATCATTTTTGAGCTCTCTAATATGTTTTTTTTTCTTTAATGTCTTTTCTCAGGTCCAAGTTAGTTCACTTCAGGTCAGAGATGTCAACGTTTGCTTGCGCTAGGCAGTCCATTAAACCAACGATTTCGTTTTTTAATTCCATAATTTCATTCTCCCACCGTATCCAATTCTTGCTCATTCCCTCTCTATCTCCAAGATAGATACGGCTTAAACTCCTACTTTCATACTTATTGAATCCAGAAAAAAGCATCTTCGTGATATCGCCTCGTACCGAGCGGCGTGGCTGGTTGTTTGTTTACATCGGGGTTCGTCATGTCGTTACCAGATGACTCTGCTTCGCAGTTTCCTTGCGAGTCCGACTTTTCATTATTTTTCTTCATTTTTGCGAATTATGTCTTAATACAATTAAGACATAATTCGCCAAAAGATATGAAGAAGTGATTGTGCCGACAGCACTGTATAGGGCAGAAACATGAAACATAAAAAAGGAAGAGAGAAGGAGTTTGAATGTGTTTGAGATGAAATGCCTGAGAAGTATGATAGGGGTTACTTGGCTAGATAGAGTGAGAAATGAAGTCAGGAGGAGAACAGGGGTGGAAAGGGAGTTGGGAGATAGGGTTAATGGAAGAGTACTAGGATGGTCTGGACACATGGAAAGAATGAGTGAAGAAAGATTACTAGTAGAGTCGTGGAAGGCAGAGGTGAAAGGAGTGAATGTGAGGGGGCGTCCTAGGATGAGATTGATGCATGGGGTAAAACGGGCATTACGAAAGAGAGGAATGTCTGTTGAGGAAGGACGGGAGAGGACAGAAGATAGGGGTGAATGGAGAAGGGTTGTGTATGGATGATGCCGTAATGCATGAAGGGGAGTGGGTAGGGGATGGGGGTGAGGGAGTATGTACGAGAAATAAATTGATGCAGCCCAAGGGGATTTCTCACCGTCTTTTGTGTATGAGGGGACAGAGAGAGGGGGTCGCCGAATTAATAAAGCGTCCTTGCTGTGGACATGCTGTATATTGCGACACTGCTTCTGACCCAGGGCAATGGGAGAGATAAAGGGATGACCCGTCATCCAGGAGATGCCAAAATGTGAGGGAGGGAAGAGGGTGGAAGAAAGTGGAGTATGTAGGGGATGGAATGGGTGGGAGTGGTATCTATGCCTTTTTCTCTTTGGCTACCTCCCATGTAGGGGGGAAAAAGCCTTTGGTATATGTATGTATATATACGATAAACGTGACTTCTCCAATCTGGGTAATCCCATCCATTCCCAGCACCGCGTCAATTCCCTCTAGAATCGTTAGTTGTATCGAGATACTCTCTACTATCATTTCAATTTCCTGGTCACCTTCGCACTTTGTCTCCTTCCCGTCGATTGTCATCAGGGCCACATCTCCCTCTCTGAACTCTTGAACTACGTCGGTCCTCACGATCGTGATTGAACAGCCTGAATCTATCAGCGCCCTCGCGCTTCTTCCTCTCACCCAGATATCCACGATCGGCATACGGCTGAACCGTGTCCTTACATTTCCTCGGCGGCCCTTTGCGTAGTGGCCGCCGGTTTTCCGTTTCCCTGATTGCAGTGTCGAGCCATATGTCCTGGCTGATTGCATGCGTAGCAGACGAGGCTCTACCTCTGTACAGTCCCTCGCGAGGTGACCTAGTCACCGACACTCGTAACAACGGGCCCGAGACGGCCCCCGCCATCCGCTGTAGTCACCCCCTGGGCTCACCCGTTTTCCCTTCTTTCGTTGCTGCCTCCTCCAAAGACCCGCTGCCCGTTGTCCCGGCCCGCGTTCCTTCTCCCGCCGCGGTGTGCGTCCTTTTCCGCGGTCCTTCTCTAGCCACGGCTCCAACCGGCCCTCCATCCTTAGCCCTAGTCAGGAGCCTGGCGCGGGCTATCAGTTCGCCCATGTTCGCCTTTGCCGCATTATTCATTTCCTGCAGTCCAGCCCATATGCGATCCGGAAACCCATTCACGAAAACCATTCTCACTACCGTCTCCAGGCTGTTGCCTTCGAGATTAACCAGGCCCGCCAATCTTCTGATGTCATTGGCTAACACGTCGACCTGTTCACCTGTCCACCGCATTCGCTGTAGCTTACAGAACGCGTCAAAAGGGCTCTCACCAAAAACCTCCCGTAACCTTTCCTTCACCTTTTTCACATCCTTTCGATTTTCGGTCGTCATCTCCATGTAAACGGATAAGGCCACGCTCTCTAAGTTTAGCGCGATGTAACTTGCCACGTCCTTTACTCCCGTTACCTCGGCGACCAACTCCGCTTTCGTAAGCCACACGGCGATGTCTCCATTGCCGTCAAACGGCCATAGGGGGGTGATACTGTCCATCTTGAACGGCTCGTTGGAATTCTTGGGTACGGTAATTCCGGCGGCGCCTAGATAGCTTGTGGTACTTACTTGCTTGGGTGTCGATGATGCCGCTCCTTCGGTTACTTCTAGGTCGGTCCTTACTCCTCCGTGGAACACTCACGCCGTTACGGTCCCTAAGCTAATTTCCCGATCTCCTAACTACTAATACTAGCCCCTCCGTTCCTTGGTGGGTCTCCCTCCCTTACACTCACGTTCACACCTCCATACACGCGCGGTCCTTCCTTGGCACTGTCGACCCACGCCGATGCGCGGACATTCACCCCTCTGGGGGGTACCAACGCTCGCACCCTTTGCCCCACCCCCTTTCGCAGGGGTGCCAACCGCCCGTCCTTGTCCGCGCCACATACACTCACATTCACACCACACAAGCTGAGGGAGAGGGGGGTGGCGGGGATCTGGGCACAAACACTCCAAAGACAGCGGCCAGAAATGAGAAAACTTACTGGTTTCGGGCTAATAGTCTTTTGAAAAAAATATATTTTAGTTCGTTTCAAGTGAGGCTCCATCCCAGCATCCATCCTCAGACCAGTCAGCGTGTCATCTGGCCACCCAAAGAGGACTCCGTGACCACTGAGGCCACAAAGTGTGTCAGGGATGTTGCAACATTGTACTGAGATTGTCTGGTGCATCATATGTAGGTCACTGGCTGAGGATTAGTGAGATTTAGTTAGGGACCAAACATTTGAATTATTTGAAGGGAGGGGGAGCTGTGGTTTTCACATGTGATATTTTTTTCTGTCATGCATTGTTTTGTGATATGTCTCATATCATAAATTAATAGTCCTTCTCGAAGGATTTTCCTCCACATACATTGATCTAGTAGTACCTAGTAAAGGGACCTGTAGTTTATGGGAGGAGTAACATTATATTGGTGGGATAGCTACCAGAAACTGTGGAAGTAAAAAAAATATATAAAAATCCCCACACACACCTAGAGGCTGCCCTGTAGAAGCTGTGATACTTATTCAGTATAAAAATCAAGACATCTCAGCCTGAGTGGCTTGTGTTGGGTGATGCACTCAACCGACCACGCAAGTACATATCTTCTATGGGAAGAAAATTAGCCGTTTATTTTCACCTTTGCTAGTTCTTGACAAAGTTGAAACGGACCCCACTGCAGAATTCCTCCGTCGCTCTCTCTCTAGTGAATGGCTAAAATTCTGTGGGTTTTGGAGAGGGAAAATGAACCTAAAATCCTGTTTTTTTTTTTTTCATATTCTGCCCTGATAGTTCTCAAATTACCCTAAAACAGGGTAATTACCCTCGCACCTGGCAGTACAACTCCGCTAACCGGATGGAACAATTCCCAAAGACTAACCAAACAATTTATTTAATCATTAAAGGCAGATTCACCAGCATTGGAGAAAAAAAAAAAGAAAAATGCAAATTGCTTTGGAAACAACTTATGCAAGGTTAACTTCAAGCATTAACAAATTAACATTTTAAATCGACTGTTTAAATTTTCGAATAACTTGGATCTAAGCAAATAAATTCTCTGTAGAGGGAAGAGAACTAATAACTAGTAGTTCGGAAATAATTTTAATGAATATAAATCTAAAGCAATTATTATAACTTAGAGGTGACAGGGATATTATATTTCATATTCGCACTTGGCCAACCTTAGCAACTCAGTGCTCAAAGTACAATAGGTAAGATGAATTTATTTGTAAATATGCATTTCAAAAGTTGCCCAAAGTTTGTAAATTGTTACTATTTTCTGCATGCTTTGCTCATGCATCGATACATCTCTATACACATCGGTAAAATTCTGTTTCGTCGCCCGTTTCAATCTTGGTCACGTCACACAGTGCGTCTTTTGAGTCAGTCAGGGTGGTCTGGCGCGAGAGTGAAAAGCGCGCACTTTTCACCCGTCCTGTGCTCAAACGGTGACTCATTGCCGTGGGTAAATGACGCACGCTACTTGGTTCATCAAAGCTATGAAACGGAGATGCCGTCCAACGCCAATGCTCTTTGGGCTCCTGTGCTGGCTTTTGCCACTAAAATGAAGAAGGGCAGGAAGAAAAGACGAATGTGGGCAAAGCAGTGGCTTCTCCGTAAGCAGACATTGGGCAGCTATCAACAAATATTTCACGAATTAGCTGTAGAAGATAATATGAACTTTCAAAACTACACGAGACTACCCGTGACTGTGTTCCATACATTACTGAACAAAGTAAGACCGCTGACTGAACGACAGGACACAAAAAATCGGCAAAACATCTCAGCACGAGCCAGACTGAAAGCAACACTACTTTTCATTGCAACAGGTTGCTCATTCACAAGGCGTACCCGACTCGCACATCAAGAGCAAGCACAAGCAGCATAGTTCCAGAGACCTGTCAGACCATTTATGATATACTCAAGGATAATGACATGAAGGTAAATAATCAAGGCTTTAATGCGTAGTGTTCTTAAGTTTATTGACGTCATAAAATTAGTTCCGTAAAAACAATCTCCATAACGATTATTTAAAGTTGTGTGCATGAAAATAAGGGAAGTAAAATAAAAAATATACTGTGCCTATCAACTGAGTCACTGGTTTGCGATGTGGTAGTCTTCTGTAAGTTTGTTTAAGGCACCCACGAATAAGTCATCGCTAATACCGTTACTTGAAGCTTGTCCATGTTTTTATTTTTTCAGTTAGCTGCCAACCACCACACCAAAAGCCACAAATGAGTCTTGTTCCTTCTTAGTGCAATTTGTATTAAATCGTCTGTTTTATCCACTTTCTCCTTCCGCTTCCCTGGACCACAAACGACATGTCGAAAAGTAGAAGCCTTTGATGCAGATGGTGTTGGAGACGGGGAAGAAACTGGTGGCAGCGAGGGGGCAGAGAATGGGTAGGAGGCAGGGTCCCAGAGGGAGTCAGGAGAGGTGTAGTAGGGGCTCCATGTGTGTTGCCGTTGCTGCACGATTCTGTTTTGACTGCTGGAGCTGGAGAGGCCGCATATGTGTGGTCCAAACACTAAAAAGAAAAGAAAATTATGTTACGTACCTGATTTCTCTTGTTATGGATGTACGGCCGGACAAGCCAGGGAAATGAAACTAAGGCACACAAGATGTAATGTATACATGAATTAAATGTTTACAGGGCTAGAAGGTCTGGCCGGGTGAGAGCCTACGGGTGTCGTGGGCTGGGAGCGAAGGGCCACTTGAAGCCTGGAGATGTTGTGCCCGAGGCGATTTGCTGGAGAACTGTTTGTTTCGGTAAGACGCCGTCCTTTTAAAGGATGCTGGCGGCTCAGCGAAGTCCCTGGAGAGCTTTCCCGAGTTTCTGATTGGCTGCTGGCTGAGGCTGGCCGAGACATCTTGCTAACTTCGGCGATTATATAGGCCTAGCTCGAGTTGTATGACGCCCGGTCTGGCTTTGACCAACGCCGCGTCACCACACTCTCTCCCTCTATTCTTTTTAGACGCCACGCAAAGCCAGGGAGTGGATACAGGTTGCTAAACAATTTGCAGCAAAGTAGAATGTCCCTCACTGCGTGGGTGCCCTTGATGGCAAACATAATCATTCGCCGTCTGACTGACTGTGGTTCTTATTATTGCAACTATAAAGGAATACACAATAGGCAGTGGTTGACACAATTATGAATTGATCTATGTTGATATAGGAACAAACGACAGAGTTTCAGATGGAGGTAATTGGTGGAAACTGTACATTGTGGTATTCTCAAGAATAACGCTGTTGGCCCACCACCTGTCACACAACTGGCAGACAGTAACAGAACACTACCCTGTGAGTTGGTCGGGGATGATGCATTCCCACTGCAAACCTATTTAATGAAGCTATTCCCTTTTCGTGAGCAGACAAATGAGCATATTTAGCTACACATTGTCACGAGCACGTCGAACTGCAGAAAATGCGTTCGGCATAATGGCAAACAGATTTAGAGTTTTCCAGTCACCCATACACCTTTCACCCAGTAAGACTAAAGTAATTGTTCTGGCATGTACTCCTATACATAACTTACTTCGTAGGCAATTTGCGAATGACTACAATTTCCCTTGTTCACTGGACACTGAGAATGACGAAAATGGCACCTTATCACTGAAACTTGGCACCAAGGACAACCAATGCTGAAACAACAATGAAACGTAGATGTTTAGAATCGGCGTTTATATCCCTCATAGAAAATATAAATCAGAATAGTGGATCTTTTACAATAAACAAACCATTGGCAATTTTAATTACAAGTAACAAGCAATTTGCGCAAATTGTGTGTACACCATTTTAATGTTTGTTTCTCCCCGCAAGGCTCGGGCTATATAAGGAGTAAAATGTTTTTCATCGATGTTATTTCTGAAGAAGCCCTGCTGGGCGAATCGTAAAATATATTGGACTCCCATACTCTGCGTTTGGCCTCTTCCCTACAGAGCTGTTGCAGTCATTGCTGCTTTTACTCAAGGACAACCAATGCTTGCCTTGGAAAAGACACTCAGAAGGGCAGCGAAAGAAGCAAAGCTGGTTAGGGAGGAATTCAAACAATATTCAGGAAGGATCAGTTCCGCGGCAGAATGCAACGGCTGGCATAAATGAGCATATGTAGACTGGTTTGTGTGATTTTTATTTTACAGTTGTTGATGCAGAAGTAGTAGAGTCCTTTATCTTTTATCTTAGTTATTTTCGTGAGATGTACCAATATCTGCACTGTAATTTTTCTCCCAACTCTAATTGCTGTAACTTATTCCATTTCTTTTACTCGATCCTGTTTACTGTGTAGTGAAAATCGACTGAAATGAAACCTAGAATAAAACTTGCCGTATAGTTTGCCCTATCATTGTTTATCTAACGGGGGTCACCCCGGTGAATTTTTCATGAATATTTTTGAAATTTCCTTTTTCAGTTTTATTCGCTCACCCTGTCTGTCATTGCATGCTACCCGAGACTATCACTTGCTGATTTTTTTTCTTCTAAAAACTAAATTCTTTCCCTCCCCCAGACGCCATTTGTAAATGACCTGGGCGTCATAGCGTGACGCGTGCGCTAGAAAATGATTTATCATTCAATGCTTCTAACTACGTAGAACTATCATTAAAATATTTTTTCTTTATATAAATTTCGACAAACGGCATCTCTTCCTCGCAGAGTGTGGTCTTCCTAGCTAGGCCTCTTCAGTACCTACGTAGACATCAGAGAGGGTGTTACGCAGAGCGTTCCTGCAATATTTCTCTTATATTCGTCTTACAAGATGACCTGCAAACGCAAGCTTGCAATAGTGAAGATGTCCAACCTCAAGAAGGGTAAAGGGAGAAAGAAAAGGCATAAAGACTCTTCAAACCAAGAAAAAAACTAGCAGAGATGAAAGGGAAAGTATGTTATCGCTGCCTAGCTTATCACCTATGAGTGATTAATACTTTCTTTACAAAGAGGGATCAAGTGCCTCATCATTCTCCATTAAGTCAATGTATACACAATCATATGTAAAGATTTTATGTCAATGAGATGAATACATAAGTCAACAATGTATACGCAATCATATGTGAAAATTTCATGTCAATGAGATGAGTACACATGGCAGGGCAAGGAACAAAAATAGAAGCCGATATCTCGAAATATTGTTTTTTGGACTTCAAATATTCTCGCAAAATTGGTAAAAACGTTGATCAACTTATGTTAGGTATCATTTTATACTTCAACGAATATATGATTCGAAAGAAAATGAAGACAAAATAAAAAATTGAAAAACTAATTTCTACAAAATTTAGCTATATGAACAAGGTTTCTATGATAAAGAATTCAAAGGAATTAAGTGAAAATTATTATTATTATTATCATTTTTGTAGACGCTACCATTAAACCAAATTTGATGAAATTTACAGAATAGAATTCCTTTACACCAACAAACAACATATCAAAATTTCAAAACAATTGAATAAACCAGAATTGAGATATGAGCCCAAGGAGTTTTCGGGGGTGGTCCCCGTTAACTGACATAGTCGACGGCCACTAATTTAGAAAAAATTGCATGACGCAGGCAGCTACATTTGGCCTTTATGAAGTCTTTCTGACAGATCATTGGCACCCGGAATCACAAACCAAGAAAAGCAAGTTACAGAACATAAAGAAATACTATATAAAATGTGGATAGAAAAAGGAAACACAAGAAAACAAAATAAGTCAGTGAGATATAAAGAAAAACAAAAAGAATCCTCGAGGAGCTGTCGATATAAAGACTACAACTCCATACCTACATCTACATCATCTACCTCAAGTGAATTCAGCTTATACTGCAACAGTAAAAATCTAGAATAAATTAATATGAAAATTCTACGTCTGCGAGTGTAATAAAAGATAAGAAATAATTTAGGCCAATTCATTGTAAAGTTTAAGCGGAGACAGTATTCTATGAGCATAGCTCCAAAACAGTAAACATACAAATGGAATAATCTACCCAAGAGTAAATGGAGGTAAAACAGATTTTGCTTCTTAAAGTCTTAAAAATAAAATGAAATATGCTAAATACGCCTCTTCTTGGCAGATATTTACAATTTGTCGGAAAAAATCTCGAACTGGCAACTGTTCAATCAGTTGTCGTCATGGTCCAGTGATGCCACCTATATAGATTAAGCAAAAGATCTACATATTTTGTGGTTCATTTCAGGTTGTCAGACTTTACTAAATAATTATGCTTAATTGACAGATCTTTAAAAGCCCAAGTCTAGTGGAAGTTTGTATTATTTGATTAAGTTACCCCTTAAAAACACATCTTCTATGATCAGCCTGAAGTCGCCTACTGAACCTTCTCTGAGTTGCACTCTGTGTTGGTAAACAAGATCAAACTGTAGTAATAACCAAGCTGAACTTGATTTACAGTATCAATAACAGGTTTGTATTGACACTGATTTTACCATGAGCCTAATGTGCAATAAATGATCTTTACTGGGCCAAAGCATGTTACGAATATAATGCTTGTCATATCTTGGTTAATTTTTATGTTTAATGTGGGAAATTTTTTGTGGAACTATTCTTTAGAAAACACTATCGGCTATGGCTGATACATACTTTGAATATATTTGTTTTTGATTGATAAATGTGTATTGACTATCTTAAGATGTCAACTTAATATGTAGTTGGCTGGTAAAAGCCCAATGACTAGCTTGGTACATTGTCATGTGGTACCTTGGGGGAA
>NC_134788.1:18951997-18994497 GCF_046742065.1 Oratosquilla oratoria | reverse complement strand
TGGGAAGGTGGAAAAAGAAGTCACGGGTCTAGTTCCGAGTTACTGAGTTTATTCCTGACCGGTTTCGCTCTATGCTTCTTCAGAGGAATGTGACTGGAGTGAAGCTGGCGGTATACATAGTCTGAGTAAGACCGCGTTCCCTCCTTGGAGGTGGGTTACGTTTGGTTGTACAATGGTTTTTAATACAATGAACAATAGTGATAAAAATACAATAAATTGTTGTGATGTTATTACAAAACAGCTCCGGTGTGTGTGGAATGTTGATCGAGGGTGTAACATTGTAAGTGAAGTGAGTGGTGTAGAAATGTGTGAATCCTAAAAAGTGTCATATGATAACTTATAGTATTAAATAATATAATAATATAAGGATAAATATCCAGATAAAATGAATGAAATAAAATGAAAATACAAATACAAATACAAATATAAATAAATAAAAATAAAAATAATAAATATAAATAAAAATATATGCTTATTTAAAGTGACATGACATCTCATCGCATATCATTGTGTGACAGAATGTTATAAAAAATATACATACATATATAACAATGAATAGATAAATAAATGCCAAAGAAATATATAGTAAAAATATGAAATGAATATAATAAATAATAAATAAAAATAAAAATAATAATAGTAATAATAATAATAAAAATAAAAATAATGAAAATACGAACTGACCGGCCTCAAGCCCTCAACCCAGGGAGCGCGGACGTTTGGGCACCGGATGGATTTTGTCGTTCTATGTGGGCGCTGTTCTGGGGCAGGTTCTTATGGCTGCGTATTGAGCTGTGAATTTTTCCCATTTAATATCCCCTACTTTTTGGTTGATGTTGGCATTGGTTGTTATATATAGGGCTTCAATCACCTTCCTTTGTCTTTTTGATAGACCTTTCTTTACTACCTCTGCCTGTTGCCAGTCGGGAAGATGTCCTTCCTGATCCACGTGGCCCACCATCGCGTTTGAGAGGCGGTGGTACCTTAGGTCCGCCTTGTGCTCTTTTATTCTGGTATGTAGGCCCCTGTGACTCTCACCATAATATGACTTGTCACAGTTGCCACATGGTATCCTATATATGACGCTGAGGTCGTTTGTTGTTTTAGATGTTGGTGTTACTAGTTGTCTGATTCTCCTTCCCGTGTCATTCACTATTTCTAGTCCTAGTGGGCGTACAGCATCCCCCAGTGTGCGTGAAAATTCTGAGTCCGGTACGACTAGGTATTGTTTGTCCTGTCTGTTTACTGGTTCTCTCCGTTGCCTGATGTTTTGAGCTTTACTTAGAGAAGTGGACAGTAAGCCCTCTGGGTATCCCAGTGATATGAAGGTGTTTGTGACGCGGCGGATTTCTTCCTCGAGGAACTCCTTGCTGCAGATCCTCAGAGCTCTGAGGAAAAAACCGATCACCACTCCTGTTTTGGTTCGTTCGTCATGTGCACTGTAAAAATGTAAAAGGTCATCTTTGTTGGTAGGTTTCCTATAAACTCTAAAATGTGCTTTGTTATCCTCTCTAATAATCTCCGTGTCGAGAAAAGGCAGGCGACCACGGGACTCAATCTCCATAGTGAATTGTATATTATTAGTCACTTCATTTAACTTTGACAAAATCTCCTCAGCATCTGTCTCTGCAGGGGAAATGAATAGTCAATCATCTACATACCTTAGCCAATGTGAACCCTTTGGGAGAACTTTTAAAAAATGATCCCTCTCCAATACCTCTAGGTAGAGGTTTGCTGCCACTGCACTCAAAGGAGATCCCATGGGAAGGCCTTCCAACTGGTGGTATTCTTGGTTGTCAAATCTGAAAGAGCCAAATCTCATACATTTTTCTGTGAGCTGCATGTAGTCTCTTTTGCAGATCGGTAGGCTATTTTCGTCGATGGTTTGTAGTGCTTCCTTGATAGCGTTGATGGCGCCTTTTATGGAGACATGGGTAAATAACGATGTTACATCGTAACTGATTAATCTTTTCTGTGAAAAGTCTATGTTGTTGAGTTTCTCGATTAAGTCTGTGGAATTTTGGAGATGCGTACTACTGATGTTACCAAGGGCGGACGATAGGGGTTTGGCTAGGATTTTAGCTAACCTGTGCGGGGCGCTTCCAATACCTGAAGTAATGGGTCTAAGCGGTATCTCCTGTTTGTGGATCTTGGGGAGTCCTTTCAAGGTCGGTGTCTTGGGGTCTTCTTCTAAGAGATGTAACATTTTCTTACCCTTTTCGGTTCTCTTCAAAATCTTTCTTGTGGTTTTGTTGAACTGTTCCGCTTCCTCTTTTGCTTTGCCGATGTTTTGTTTGGTGTATGTGGACGGGTCGGATAAGAGATCCTCCATTTTGCGTACGTAATCCAATTTATCAAGGATCACTATACCTCCGCCTTTATCAGCTGTTGTGATCAAGATGTCGTTGTTGTCTCGGAGTTCTTTTAGTGCACGTGTGTACCTTCTGGGGATGGCTGGCTCACGTTTTCTCGAGGCTAGTGAGCAGCATAATATTAGACCCTGTTTGAATCCGTTCTCTAATTCACTGTCCCTCCAATTATAGTTCTTTTCAACATAGTCGGCCGTGGTTTTGTGGTTAATGCCCGTGCTGAACTTCAGACCTAGGGAGAGAGCTTCTTCTTGTGTTTTTGTCAATCTGAGTGATGATAGGTTTGTAATCAGTTCGTGCCTCCCAACTTCCTTCCATCGGCTGTTGTTGCACAAATGTTCTAGTTTCATTTGGAGTTTTGCTTTCTGGATCCTGTCTTCTTCCTTGATTTTAAGGACAAGGCCATGTGGTATGTGGTCTTTCTTCAAGCGGCTCCTGATCATGCTTTCTTCATTTCGTAGGGTTTCTCTAGCTTCTTTTAGGTATTCTCTGGCTGTGTTGCTGAAGGGTTTGTGTGGGTGGTGTAGGTGTTTCGGTGCTGATCTGGGTAGGACCTGTTCTTCTAGGCAGTCCTTTAGGAATCTGTCTCTATTTTGAATACTCGTCAGCTTCCTCCTAAGAGTAAACTCATCCTCGGTGACGCCACGCCTGTCTTTTCCATCTTGAGACAAATGTTGGTACATTATGACAAGTTGATGAAGGTGGAAAAAGAAGTCACGGGTCTAGTTCCGAGTTACTGAGTTTATTCCTGACCGGTTTCGCTCTATGCTTCTTCAGAGGAATGTGACTCTGGAGTGAAGCTGGCGGTATACATAGTCTGAGTAAGACCGCGTTCCCTCCTTGGAGGTGGGTTACGTTTGGTTGTACAATGGTTTTTAATACAATGAACAATAGTGATAAAAATACAATAAATTGTTGTGATGTTATTACAAAACAGCTCCGGTGTGTGTGGAATGTTGATCGAGGGTGTAACATTGTAAGTGAAGTGAGTGGTGTAGAAATGTGTGAATCCTAAAAAGTGTCATATGATAACTTATAGTATTAAATAATATAATAATATAAGGATAAATATCCAGATAAAATGAATGAAATAAAATGAAAATACAAATACAAATACAAATATAAATAAATAAAAATAAAAATAAAAAATATTTTAGAGTTTATAGGAAACCTACCAACAAAGATGACCTTTTACATTTTTACATTTTTAAAGTTGCATTTTCTGATATAATTAAACAGCAAATGAAAGAACAAACTGAAGACTCAGTTATCAAAGTGATGAGACAGAAGGAAAATATTGTAAGAGACTTAGCAGACAAAAAGAAATGTATAATTATATCAGGAATGGAAGAGAAACATAACCCAGGTAGAACCACGAGAATCAAAGAGGAAAATGAAAAAGTAAGAAACTTACTAGAATTAGTTCAGGAAGATGAGCCAGAAATAATTAAACAAATTGAAGAGAAATTCAGACTCGGGAAATATAGTACAGACAAGACCAGACCAATTAAGATAAAATTCAGGTCACAAACGACGGGAGAGAATATCTTGTCCAAAACAGGGAAACTAACAACAAGTGAACAATATAAAAAGGTATGGATAAAAAGGGAAATGAATAAAGAGGAAAGAGAGGAGGAAATAAGGACAAGACATGAAGCTAAGAAAAAAAACGAGACCAGAACGGAGACAGAAAAACAAGAATTCTACTGGAGAGTAGTGAATATGAAATTGAAGCACTGGAAAATAACAGAGAGAAACACAAAAGAAACAGAGAATACAATGGAAATAACAGAAAGTTAAAAGTATCCTACACAAATATAGATGGATTAATAACAGAACTGAATGAACTGAACAAATATCTGAAAGAAAAAGATCCGAACATAATGGGAATTGTTGAGACAACATTAAAAGGTCCACTACCACCCAACAGCATAGGACACAAGGCATATAATTATTGGATTAGAAACAGAGAGAAAAAACAAGGGGGTGGAGTTATGTTCCTGACTAAGAAGGATATAAGCGTGAAGAGTGTCACATATGGGAACAATAGAGTAGAGATGATCATGATAGAAGTAGAAGATAGAGATAAGAAGAGCAGAAAGTTTGTAATAAACTACGTGCCCCCAAAAACAGCCTCATGGGAAGAGAATGAACATAAAAGCATGTTAGAAGACACAAGAATAACACTAAACAAGATAATGGAAGATGGAGGAAGAATAGTTATGATGGGCGACTATAATTGCAAAGAAATATGCTGGGAAGAGATGACCGTAAAGGGTGGAGAAGACTCATGGGGAAGTGTTCTACTTGAGATGATTATTGACCGCACAATGACACAATGGATCCAAGAGAACACAGTAGGTATAGAAATGAAGAAGAACCATCAAGACTAGACCTAATAATCACATCAGAACCTGAAATAGTGGAAAAGATAGAATACCAGGCACCAATAAGCAAAAGTGACCACATATTGATAGAACTAGAACTAAATGAGAAAAAATACATGAAAAGAAATGAACAATATAGAAAAGGAAGATTGATGTATGAAAAAGCAAATTTTGATAAAATAAGAGAATTCTTCCAAAATGAAAACTGGGAAAGAATACACAAAGAAGATACAACAGTAGAAGAGAAATGGAATATTTTGACAAAAATCTATAAAAAAGGAGTAGAAAAGTATGTCCCAAGACAAAAACAAGAAAAAGAATATGTAAAGTGCTGGTACAATAAAAGTTGTAGGGAGATAAAAGACAAAAGAGACAAAGCCTGGGCCAAATGGAAGAAAAACAGAAGACCAGAAAAATGGAAAATATATACTTGTTATAGAAATGAATATGTACAAACGTGCAGAGAGGAAAAGAGAAAATATGAAAAAGATGTCATAGAAAAATGTAAAGATCAACCAAAACTATTCTACAGATTTGTAAACAACAAACTGAAAAACAAACAAGATTTAGAGAAATTAAGACAAGGAGTTGAATACACAGAGCAAATTGAAATGGCGGAAATTATGAACAAACATTTTAAATCAGTGTTTACAAGGGAGAACATACAACCTGAAGAGATTGAATGGAAAGAGAAAGTCCCCCCTATGAAAGAAATAGAAGTAACAAAGAATGAAATATTGAACCACTTGAGTAATCTTGATGTCAGAAAATCGCATGGACCAGATGAAATAGCAAACTGGATTCTGAAAGAATGCAGGAATGAACTGACAGACATAATACATAGCATAATAAACAGATCCTTGAAAAAAGGTAAAGTTCCAGAAGATTGTAAAAAAGCAAATATAGTACCTATATATAAAGGGGGAAATAAAGAAGACCATAACAACTATAGGCCAGTCTCTCTAACAAGTACAATAGCAAAAATTTGTGAAAGAATTTTCAAGAATAGATGGGTAAAATATTTAGAAAAAAAACAATGTGCTAAATCCAAGACAATTTGGATTCAGACATGGGCAATCATGTGTCACCAATTTAATATGTTTCTATTCAAGGCTAATGGATATAATACAAGAAAGAGATGGATGGGCTGATTGTGCATTTCTAGACCTAAAAAAAGCTTTTGACAAAGTACCACATAAGAAGTTGCTTAAGAAATTAGAAACTGAAGGAGGAATACAGGGCAAACTGCTAAATTGGATGGAAGACTTTTTGCAAGAAAGAAAAATGAGAGTAGTGATAAGAGACAAACACTCAAAATGGGATGAAGTAATAAGTGGTGTTCCACAAGGAACAGTTCTGGCCCCAATAATGTTTGCTATATATATTAATGATATGGATGAAGGAATTGAAAGCTATATGAGCTTCTTTGCAGATGATGCAAAACTATTGAAAAAAGTGAACACGGAAGAAGATTGTGAATCACTACAGAGAGATCTAAATAAAGTACAGGAATGGAGTAGGAAGTGGGAGATGGAGTTCAATACAAAAAAGTGTAGTATAATGGAATTTGGAAAAAGCAAAAACAGAATAACAGGATCATATAAATTGGGAGAAGAAGGAATAAAAAAAGTAGAAAATGAGAAGGACCTGGGAGTCATTGTTATGAATAATATGTCACCTGAGAAACATATAAATAAGATTTTTGGAGAAACTTATAATTTAATAAGAACAATCAAAGTTGCATTTACATACCTGGATGAAGAAATGGTGAAGAAAATTCTAATCACTCTGATAAGACCAAGATTGGAATATGCAGCAATGATATGGTCACCAAGTACAAACAAATGTATAAAAAAGCTTGAAACAATACAAAGAGCAATTACAAAATTGGCACCTACACTCTCAAAACTATCATATGAAGAGAGACTAGCAAAACTTGAACTACAGACACTAGAGCAAAGAAGAGAGAGAGGAGATTTGATAGCTATTTACAGAATCATGAAAGGCATAGAAATTACTGATAGAGAGAATCTGATAAAATGGGATGAGAGAAATACAAGAGGACATGGAAAGAAAATAAAAAAAAGACAGCTATAGAAGAGACCTGAAAAAGAACAGCTTTCCTCACAGAGTAATAGACCGTTGGAACAAGTTAGATGAGAAAGTGGTGTGTGCAAAAAGAATACATCAATTTAAAAATAGTTTAGATAAAACGAGATATGAAAACGGGACACCACGAGCATAGCTCCCCTTCCCGTAAAACACAACTAGGTAAATACAACTAGGTAAATACACACACACACAAGGCAATTTGGATTCAGACAAGGACGATCATGTGTCATCAATTTAATATGTTTCTATTCAAGGCTAATAGATATAATACAAGAAAGAGATGGATGGGCTAATTGTGCATTTCTAGACCTAAAAAAAGCTTTTGACAAAGTACCACATAAGAAGTTGTTTAAGAAATTAGAAACTGAAGGAGGAATACAGGGGAAACTGTTTAAATGGATGGAAAACTTTTTGCAAGAAAGAAAAATGAGAGTAGTGATAAGAGACAAACACTCAAAATGGGATGAAGTAATAAGTGGTGTTCCACAAGGAACAGTTCTGGCCCCAATAATGTTTGCTATATATATTAATGATATGGATGAAGAAATTGAAAGTTATATGAGCTTCTTTGTAGATGATGCAAAACTGTTGAAAAAAGTGAACACGGAAGAAGATTGTGAGTCACTACAGAGTGATCTAAATAAAGTACAGGAATAGAATAGGAAGTGGGAGATGGAGTTCAACACTAAAAAGTGTAGTATAATGGAATTTGGGAAAAGCAAAAACAGAATAACAGGATCATATAAATTGGGAGAAGAAGGAATAAAAAAAGTAGAAAATGAGAAGGACCTGGGAGTCATTGTTATGAATAATATGTCACCTGAGAAACATATAAATAAGATTTTTGGAGAAACTTAAATTTTAATAAGAACAATCAAAGTTGCATTTACATACCTGGTTGAAAAAATGGTGAAGAAAATTCTAATCACTCTGATAAGACCAAGATTGGAATATGCAGCAATGATATGGTCACCAAGTACAAAAAAATGTATAAAAAAAACTTGAAAGAATACAAAGAGCAATTACAAAATTGGCACCAACACTCTAAAAACTATCATATGAAGAGAGACTAGCAAAACATGAAACAGGCACTAGAGCAAAGAAGAGAGAGAGCTTTGATAGCTATTTACAGAATCATGAAAAGGCATAGAAATTATTGATTGAGAGAATCTGATAAAATGAGATGATAGAAATACAAGAGGACACGGGAAGAAAATCAAGAAAGACAGCTATAGAAGAGATCTCAAAAAGAACAGCTTTCCTCACAGAGTAATAGACAGTTGGAACAAGTTAGATGAGAAAGTGGTGTGTGCAAAAACAATACATCAATTTAAAAATAGTTTAGATAAAATGAGATATGAAAACGGGACACCACGAGCATAGCTCCCCTTCCTGTAAAATACAACTAGGTACAACTAGGTAAATATACACACACATTGTAAAAATTAAACATTACTCAGAATGAAATAAGGAATCAAATACTAAAGCTTGATGTTAACAAATCACATAGCCCAGACGGACTTGCAAACTGGATACTGAAGGAATGTATAGGTGAACTAACAGGAAAAATATACAAAATAATTGAATGCTCTCTCAAAGAATGGAAAAATGCCAATATAGTGCCGATATATAAAGGGGGAAATAAGGAAGACCCAAAAGACTATAGACCAGTGTCACTAATGAGTACAATATTTAAAATTTTGTGAGAGAATTATCAAAGATAGATGGACAAAATATCTGGAGGAGAATAATATATTGAACCCAAGGCAATTTGGATTCAGACAAGGAAGATCATCTACCACTAATTTAATTTGTTTCTATTCAAGATTGATAGATATATTGCAGGAAAGGGATGGCTGGGCAGACTGTGCATTCCTGGACCTACATAAGGCATTTGATAAGGTATGACACAGAAAATTACTATATAAACTGGAAACAATAGGAGGCATACATGGAAAACTATTGAATTGAATGAAGGACTTCCTACATGGAGGAAAAATGAGAGTGGTGCTCAGAGACAAATATTCAAAATGGGAAGAAATGAGTAGTGGCGTCCCACAGGAATCAGTACTAGCTCCGATAATGTTTGCTATATACATAAATTACATGGACAAAGGCATTGAATGTTACATGAACCTCTTTGCGGATGACGCAAAATTATTAAAGAGAATAAACTCGGAAATAGACTGTGACTCATTGCAGAAGGATCTGAACAAAGTCCCATAGTGGAGCAAGAGAGGGGAGGTTAAATTCAACATCAAGAAGTGCAGTAAAATTGAATTTGGAAAAAGCAAGAAGAGAATAACAGGACAGTATAAAATTGATGGAAAAGAAGTAAAGAAAGTAAATTCTGAAAGGGACCTAGGAGTAATCATTACCAAAAACATGTCGCCAGATAAACTTATTAATAACATAGTCGGAGGAACATACAATTTGTTGAGATCAATAAAGGTGGCTTTTAAATACCTGGATAAGGAAATGATCAAGAAAATATTACAAACACTGATAAGGTCAAAACTGGAATATGCAGCACTGATATGGTCACCCAGTACAAAAAAGAACATAAAGTTAGGAAGAATACAAAGAGCAATGACAAAGCTGGTCCTAACACTTTAAAACCTGACATATAAACAAAGACTGGTTGAACTAGAATTGCCAACCCTGGAACAAAGAAGAGAACAAGGGGACCTACTAACCATCTACAGAATTATGAAAAGAAAAGAATGCCTTGATAGAGAGGACTTATTAAAGTGGGACAGAGGACATGCAGTGAAACTCAAGAAAGATAATTACAGAAGAGACCTGAAAAAGAACAGCTTCCCACACAGAGTGATAGATATATGGAACAAATTGGATGAAGAAATAGTGTGTGCAAACACAATACAACAATTTAAGAACAAACTTGATCTTGCAAGATACAAAAACGGGTCACCACGAGCATAGCTCCCCTTCCCGTATAATACAACTAGGTAAATACACACACACACACACACACTTTCAACGAACGGACGGCTTGACGAACGCTCTGAAGAAAAGTGCAGATTGTGGATACCAACGCAAAGATAGAGGACTTGGTCCAAACAGACCGCCGTAAAGTAAACAAACGACCACAAGACGAGCTGGAGGACGACGGAATGTCTAATAAGAATGTAAAGATTAGAAGTATAGATAGGAACAATACAGTAGAAAGTGATGAGAATATTTTCAAGGGATTTAAAGAAGGTCATATGAACACCATTTTACAAAGGGTTGAAAGATTGGAAGAACTGGAAAAGGCGAATAAAAACTTAACTGATGAAATAGAAGACCTAAAAAGACAGTCAATACAATAAAAAGAGAAATGAATAAAGAGGAAAGAGAGGAAGAAAAGCAGAAAAGACTGGAAGCTAAGGCAAAAAACGAGAACAGAACGGAGTCAGAGAAAGAGAGATTCTATTGGAGAGTAGTGAACATGAAACTAAGGAAGTTCGACATACAAAAGAAAAACATAAGGGAAACAGAGAACACAATGGAAGTGGCAGAAAACTGTGTCTTACACAAATATAGATGGAGAGTGAATATAAAAGTATGTTAGAGGACACAAAGATAGCATTAACTAAAATAATGGAAGACGGAGGAAGAATAGTTATGATGGGCGACTTTAATTGCAAAGAAATCTGCTGGGAAGAAATGACAGTAAAGAGTGGTGTTGATTGAACTGGAACTTAATGAAGAAAAATATATGAAAAGAAAAGAACAATATAGAAAAGGAAGAATGATGTATGAAAAAACAAACTTTGATAAAATAAGAGAATTCTTCCAACAAGAAAACTGGGAAGAAATATACAAAGAAGAAACATGGAAGAGAAATGGAATATGACAGAAGACCTGAAAAATGGAAAATATATACTGGTTATAGAAATGAATATGTACAAAAGTGCAGAGAGGAAAAAAGAAAATATGAAAAAGATGTTATAGAAAAGTGTAAAGATCAACCAAAACTATTCTACAGATTTGTAAACAATAAACTGATATGGAAGAAATAGAAGTAACAAAGAATGAAATATTGACACACTTGGGTAATTTTGATGTCAGAAAATCGCATGGGCCAGATGAAATAGCAAACTGGATTCTGAAAGAATGCAGGAATGGACTGGCAGACAAAATACATAGCATAATAAGCAGTTCCTAGTCTCTCTAACAAGTACAATAGCAAAAATTTGTGAAAGAATTATCAAAAGTAGATGGGTAAAATGCTTGGAAAAAAACAACGTACTAAATCCAAGGCAATGGATTCAGACAAGGACGATCATGCGTCACCAATTTAATATGTTTCTATTCAAGGCTAATAGATATAATACAAGAAAGAGATGGATGGGGTGATTGTGCATTTCTAGACCTAAAAAAAGCTTTTGACAAAGTACCACATAAGAAGTTGCTTAAGAAATTAGAATATGAAGGAGGAATACAAGGTAAATTGCTAAATTGGATGGAAGACTTTTTGCAAGAAAGAAAAATGAGAGTAGTGATAAGAGATCAACACTCAAAATGGAATGAAGTAATAAGCGGTGTCCCGCAGGGAACAGTTCTGGCCCCAATAATGTTTGCTATATATATTAATGATATGGATGAAGGAATTGAAAGCTATATGAGCTTCTTTGCAGATGATGCAAAACTACTGAAAAGAGTGAAAACTGAAGAAGATTGTGAATCACTACAGAGAGATCTAAATAAAGTACAAGAATGGAGTAGGAAGTGGGAGATGGAGTTCAATACAAAAAAGTGTAGTATAATGGAATTTGGAAAAAGCAAAAACAGAATAACAGGATCATATAATTTGGGAGAAGAAGGAATAAAAAAAGTAGAAAATGAGAAGGACCTGGGAGTCATTGTTATGAATAATATGTCACCTGAGAAACATATAAATAAGATTTTTGGAGAAACTTATAATTTAATAAAAACAATCAAAGTGGCATTTACATACCTGGATGAAGAAATGGTGAGGAAAATCCTAATCACCCTGATAAGACCAAGATTGGAATATGCAGCAACGATATGGTCACCAAGTACAAAAAAATGTATAAAAAAACTTGAAAGAATACAAAGAGCAATCACAAAACTGGCACCAACACTCTCAAAACTATCATATGAAGAGAGACTACAAAAACTTAAACTACAGACACTAGAGCAAAGAAGAGAGAGAGGAGATTTGATAGCTATTTACAGAATCATGAAAGGCATAGAAATTACTGATAGAGAGAATCTGATAAAATGGGATGACAGAAATACAAGAGGACACGGAAAGAAAATAAAAAAAGACAGCTATAGAAGAGATTTGAAAAAGAACAGCTTTCCTCACAGAGTAATAGACAGTTGGAACAAGTTAGATGAGAAAGTGGTGTGTGCAAAAACAATACATGAATTTAAAAATAGTTTAGATAAAATGAGATATGAAGACGGGACCCCACGAGCATAGCTCCCCTTCCCGTAAAATACAACTAGGTAAATACAACTAGGTAAATACACACACACACAAGAACAAGTTAGATGAGAAAGTGGTGTGTGCAAAAACAATACATGAATTTAAAAATAGTTTAGATAAAATGAGATATGAAGACGGGACCCCACGAGCATAGCTCCCCTTCCCGTAAAATACAACTAGGTAAATACACACACATATATATATATATATATATATATATGATGTGTGTGTGTATTTACCTAGTTGTATTATACGGGAAGGGAGCTATGCTCGTGGTGACCCATCTTTGTATCTCTCAGCATCAAGCTTTTTTTTTTTTCTTTTCTCTTTTTCTTTTAGATCTTTTCTGTAATTATATTTTATTAGTTTAATTTCGTGTCCTCTCATTTTCCCATTGTCCCAATTCAATAAGTCATTCTTATCTAAGATTTCCATTCCTTTCATTATTCTATAGATAGTAAGTCTCCTCTTTCCCTTCTTTGTTCTAGAGTTGGTAATTCTAATTTGGACTGTCTTTGCTCATATGTCATTTTGGAGAGAGTTGGTGCTAGTTTTGTTGTTGCTCTTTGTATTCTCTCTAATTTTTTTATATTCTTTTTGGTACTGGATGTCCATTGTGTTGCTGTGTACTCAAGTTTTGGTCTTATTAGTGTAGTTAGAATTTTTTTCATCATTTCCTGGTCCAAATAGGCAAATGCCACTTATATTGACCTCAATCAATTGTAGGTTTCTCCGACTATTTCATCAATATGCTTATCCAGTGTCACGTTCTTGCTGATCATCAGTCCAAGATCTTTCTCTGAGTTTAATTTTTTGACCTCTTCACCACTTTTGTAATCTTTCGATATTCTGTTTTTACTTTTTCCAAATTCCATTATACTACATTTCTTGATATTGAATTTTACTTCCCACTTTTGAGTACATTTCCAGATCTTGTCCAAGTCTTGTTGTAATGAACTGCAGTCCTCCTCCGTTTTTACTTTAGTATTTTTGCGTCGTCTGCAAAGAAATTCATATAACACTCTCCTCCTTCATCCATGTCATTTATGTACATGGCAAACATGATTGGGGCCAGTACTGATCCCTGTGGGACACCACTTATCACTTCTTCCCAGTTTGAGAATTTGTCTCTAATCACTACTCTCTTTTCCTCCCAGTCAGGAAGTCTTTCATCCATTCCAATAATTTTCCTCTGATGCCACCTTGACTCTATTTTCCTTATTAGTTTCTTGTGTGGTACCTTTTCAAATGCCTTTTGTAGGTCCAGAAAGGCACAGTCTGCCCACCCATCTCCCTCTTGTATTATGTCTATTAATCTTGTGTAGAAGCAGATCAAGTTTGTTGTACATGATCTTCCTTGTCTGAATCCAAATTGATTTGGATTCAGTATAGTTTTATCTTCCAAATGCTTAACCCATCTATTTAAAAAAAAAAATTCACAAATTTTTGCTACTGTGCTTGTCAGGGAGACCAGTCTGTAGTTTGATGGGTTTTCTTTATTTCCTCCCTTATAAATTGGTACAATGTTTGCCTTCTTCCAGTCCTGTGGCACTTTCCCTTCTTTAAGTGAGAATTTAATTATATTGTATATTTTGTCTGTAAATTCTTCCATGCATTCTTTCAGTATCCAATTTGCAATTCCATCCAGGCCATGTGATTTTCTGACATCGAGGGTTTTAATTTGGTTGCTGATTTCCTTCTGTGTTATGATTATTTCTTTCATTGGGGGATATCTCTCTATTTCCTCACAGTTAGGTGAGTTTTCTATTGTGAATACTGATTTGAAATGGTTGTTCATAATTTCAGCCATTTCCAGTTCTTCTGTATATTCATTTTTACCTTGGCGCAGTTTTTCTAATTCTTGTTTGTTCTTCAGTTTGCCATTTACATACCTTTAAAATAGTTTGGGTTCTTCCTTGCATTTTTCTATTATCATCATCATTTTTTTTTCATAGTTTCTCTTTTCATCTCTGCATATTTTTAAATACTCATTTCTTAGTTTAATGTACATTTGCCATTTGCTTGTTTTCTTGTCTCTTTTCCATTTCTTCCAAGCTTTGTCTCTATTATCCTTAGCTTCACTACAACTTTTGTTGTACCAGCTTTCATGTTCGTTCTTTCCATTTTTTGTTGTGGTACATATTCATTTACTCCCTCATTATAAATTTCTTTTAGTACATTCCATTTCTCTTCCACCTCTGTTTCTTCATTTAGGAATTTTTCCCTGTTCGCATGGCGAAAGAATATTTTGAGTTTCTCAAAATTTGTTTTGTTGTACATTAGTCTTCCTATTCTATGTTTATCATTTTTGCTTTGATCCATTTGCTCTTTCAACTCCAATTGTGTGTGTGCGTATGAATATGTATATATGTATATATATATTTATATATATATATATATATATATCTGTGTGTGTGTGTGTGTGTGTGTGTGTGTGTGTATATATATATATAAAAATATAAATTTTAAAATATATATATATATATATATATATATATATATATATATATATAAGAATATATGTATATGTAATATATATATATATATATATACATATATATAATATATATATATATATATATATATATATATATATATATATATATATATATATATATATATGTATATATGTATTTACCTAGTTGTATTTTACAGGAAGGGGAGCTATGCTCGTGGTGTCCCGTCTTCATATCTCATTTTATCTACACTTTTTAAATTTATGTATTGTTTTTGCACACACCACTTTCTCATCTAACTTGTTCCAACTGTCTATTACTCTGTGAGGAAAGCTGTTCTTTTTCAGATCTCTTCTATAGCTGTCCTTCTTGATTGTCTTTCCTTGTCCTCTTGTATTTCTATCATCCCATTTTATCAGATTCTCTCTATGTGTGTGTGTGTGTGTATATACATATATATATATACATTCCACATGCACATACTAACCAATACTCTTATCATGGCAGAGGTGGGTTGAATGCGATATTTCGTGTAGGTGTATGTAATTCGAGCATACAAATATAAGAAAGTCGTACTCAACTTATATCTCTCTTGATAGCATATTGGTTTACATCACTGTAACTTTGTTATGGGTTAGCTGGGTTCAAATCCTCGGCTCGTCCATGTTTCAATTTCCAACAGATGCTTCCATCAAGCAACTCGGTCTCGACTGCAATGGCATGGAATTAAAAGTGATTTGTGGTTGAAAAAAGATATATATATGTGTGTGTGTGTGTATTTACCTAGTTGTATTTTACAGGAAGGGGAGCTATGCTTGTGGTGCCCTGTCTTCACATCCCATTTTATCTAGCCTGTTTTTAAATTTGTGTTTTGTTTTTGCACACACCACATTTTCATCTAACTTGTTCCAAATGTCTATTATCCTGTGGGGAAAGCTGTTCTTATTCAGGTCTCTTCTATGATTGTCTTTCTTGATTTTCTTTCCATGTCCTCTTGTATCTCTACCATCCCATTTTATTAGATCCTCTCTATCAATTATTTCCATGTCTTTCATGATTCTACAGTTATCAAGTCTCCTCTCTTCTTTGCTCCAATGTCTGTAGTTCAAGTTTTGCCAGCCACCTCCTCATATGATTGTTCTGAGAGTATTGGTGCCAATTTTGTAATTGCTCTTTGTATTCTTTCAAGTTTTGTTATACATTTTTTTTTGTACTTGGTGACCACATCATCGCTGCATACTCCAATCTTGGTCTTATAAAAGTGACTAGTATTTTCTTCACCATTTCTTTGTCCAGGTATGTAAATGCCACTTTGATTGATCTTATTAAATTATAAGTTTCTCTATTTTTTTTGTTTTGTTTTTTTTGTTTCTCAGGAGACATATTCATAATAATGACTCCTAGGTCCTTCTCTTTTTCCACTTTTTTAATTTCTTCTCCCAATGTATATGATCCCACTATTCCTTTTTTGCTTCTTCCAAATGCCATTATGCTACACATCTTAATGTTAAATTCCATCTCCCACTCCCTACTCCATTCCCATACTTTATTGAGATCACTCTGCATCAACTCACAATCTTCTTCAGTGTTCACTTTTTTCAACATTTTTGCATCGTCTGCAAAGAAGCTCATATAACTCCCAATTCCTTCATCCATATCATTAATATAGCAAGCATTATTGGGGCCAAAATTGTTCTTTGTGGAACTCCACTAATCACCTCATCCCAATTGGAATGTTTGTCTCTTATTACCACTCTCATTTTCCTTTCATGCAAGAAGTCTTCCATCCATTTAAGTCTTTTGCCCTGTATACCTCCTATAGTTTCTAATTTCTTTATCAATTTCTTATGTGGCACCTTAGCAAAAGCTTTTTTCAGGTCTAGAAAGGCACAATCAGCCCATCCATCTCTTTCCTGTACTATGTTAGTCTTGAATATAAACACATCAAGTTTGTGACACATGATCTTCCTTGTCTAAATCCAAACTGCCTCGGATTTAGTATTTTTTTTTTTTTTTTTCAAATGCTTTATCCATCTGATTATGATAATTCTTTCACAAATTTTAGCAACCGTACTTGTAAGAGAGATTGGTCTATAGTTTGTAGGGTCTTCTTTGTTTTCCCCCTTATATATTGGCACTATATCTGCTTTGTTCCAATCTTCTTGAACTTTTCCTTCCTTCAATGAACTGCTTATTGGACTATGTATTTTGTCTGTTAGTTCATTCCTGCATTCTCTCAAAATCCAGTTTGCCATTTCATCTGGACCATGCAATTTTCTGACATCAAGATTACTCAAGTGATTCATTGTTTCATTTCTTGTTACTTCTATCTCTTTCATAGGTGGGACTTTCCCCTCCCACTTGACATCTCTAAGTTGTATGTTCTCTCTCGTAAACACTGTTTTAAAATACATACATATACCAAGGCTTTTTCCCCCTTACAAGGGGGGGTAGCCAAAAAGAAAAAGGCATAAAATCATACCCACCCATTCCATCCCTGAATACACTCCACACCCCTCCACCCTCCCTCTTATCTTAGCACCTCCTGAATGACGGGTCATCCCTGCACCTTGTCCACTGCCCTTGGTCAGAAGCAGTGTCGCAAGACACAGCACATCCACAGCAAGGCCGCTTCATTAAATCGGCGACCCCCCCTCTCCGTCCCCCCATTGCATAAAATGAGAGGACGGGGAGAAATGCCTTCGGGCTGCGTCAAATTTTGCTCACACATACTACCTCACCCCCCATCCACCCGCCCATTCCACCTCATGCTATCCCAACATCATCCATATACAACCATTCTCCATTCACCCGTCTTCTGTCCTCTCCCGTCCTTCCTCAACAGACATTCCCCTTTTCCCCAAAGCCCCCTTCACCCCATCCATCCACCTCATCCTAGGACGCCCCCTCATGTTCACTCCCTCCACATCTGCCTTCCACACCTCTTTTACTAGTCTTTCTTCACTCATTCTTTCCATGTGTCCAAACCATCCTAATACTCTTTCATCAACCCTATCTCCCAGCTCCTTTTCCACCCCCGTTCTCCTCCTCACCTCCTCATTTCTCACTCTATCTAGCCTAGTAACTCCCATCATACTTCTCAGACACCTCATCTCAAACACATTCAAACTCCTTCTCTCTTCTTCTCTTATGTTCCATGTTTCTGCCCCATACAGTGCTGTTGGCACAATCACTCCTTCATACAGTCTCCTCTTAGCATCCATTCCTAAATGTCTATTCCTCATTACACTTTTTAATCCACCAAGGCATTTACTCGCTTCTCTCAATCTACATTCTACCTCCACTTTCACTCCACCTCTCCCTGCCACATTTGCACCCAAGTATCTAAAACTATCCACTTCCTCCAGTCGCTCTCCCATAATGCTCACTTCCAGTCTACTGCCACTTTCACCCCTTGTACATCTCATCACCTTACTTTTACCCACATTTATCTTTAGCTTTCTTCTATCACATACTCTCCCAAACTCTGCCACCAACTTCCTCAATCACTCCTCCGATCCTGCCACAAGCGCAGTGTCATCCGCAAACAACAATTGGCTCACCTCCCACTTTTCTCCATTTTCTTTAACCATCTCCAATCCCTTGCCCACTACCCTTGCATTTACCTCTTGCACCACCCCATCCATGTATAAGTTGAACAGCCAGGGTGTCATAACGCATCCTTGACGAAGTCCCACCTTTACTTCAAACCACTCACTCTCTCCATTTCCAATCCTGACACAAGCTCTACTATTCTCATAAAAACTCTTGACAGCTCCGAGAAGCTTTCCTCCTATCCCGTATATCTTCATAACCTCCCACAGTGCCTTTCTGTCTACCCTATCATAAGCCTTTTCCAGATCCATAAAAGCCCAAAAAACATCCTTCCCCTTTCCTATAGTTTTCTCACATATCTGTCTTACCACAAAGATCTGATCTACACAACCTCTACCTGTCCTAAATCCACACTGTTCCTCACCAATTACTCCTTCTGTTCCTCTCCTAATCCTCTCAACCAAGATCCTCCCATAAGCCTTCCCAACTACACTCAACAAACTAATCCCTCTGAAACTACTACACTCACACTTTTCCCCTTTTCCCTCCGGCACTCTACCCTTTCTCCAACAAACATTAAATAACCTCACCAACCAGTCCACCATCACTGTACCTCCCTTTTTCAGACATTCCGCATGGCATCCATCCAGACCAGGTGCCTTACCTGCTTTCATCATCTTAACAACTGCCTTCACCTCATCCTTCCTTATTTCTCCTCCATTCTCCTCATTCATCACTCTCATTTTCTTCACACTTCCCACTGCAGCAATCTTTCCTTCCCTTTCCTCCTTCACATTTAGCAACTCCCTAAAATATTCTGCCCATCTTCCCCTTACTGCCTTCTCTTCCATTATCATCTCTCCATCTGCACCTTTTACCTTTTCTTCTCTACTTGATTCGCCTCCTCTTAATTTCTTTCCAAAACATCTTTTTATTACTTTCAAAATTTTCTGTCATACTCATACCACATTTCACATCTGCTCTCCTCTTTGCAACCTTTACCTTTTGCTTTACTTCTCTATTCTTTTCTTTGTACGTCTCATATGACTCCCTCGTCCTATTTTGTAACCAATCTGTGAAAGCTCGCTTCTTCTCTTCTACAACCTTCTTTGTTTCCTCATCCCACCATTCACTACCCTTTCTTCTATTTCCCCCTGTCCTTCTTGTTCCACACACCATCCTTGCACACTTTATGACTCCCTCCTTGAACCATCCCCATTCCTCCTCCACACCCAGCTCTACTCTACCCTTTACTCCCTCCCACTCCTCCTTCAGCTTCTTTCCGTACTCCTTCTCCTTTTCCTTCTCATTCAAAGAGTTCACTCTAAGAACCCCCCTACCTTTTGTCCCTTTCCTCTTTCTCCATCTATCCTCCACTTTCAACTTACCTTCCACCAAAAAATGATCTGATATTCCCCCACCCTCTCCCCTTAGCACATGTACATTCATAACTCTTCCTATCATAATCCTATTTACCACTACATAATCCATTAGCGCTCTATCTACCACCCTTCCCTCCACCACCCTCTCCCATGTGTACTTATGCTTGACTTTCTTCCGAAACACTGTATTTGCTATCATCAACTCTCTTTCTAGACACATTTCCACCATCAACTCTCCACTACGATTCTTTCCTGGAACTCCACATTTCCCAACCACTCCATCGATTGGACCATTTCCCACCCTAGCGTTAAGGTCTCCCTGTACTATCACATTGACATTTCTTCCCAAATCCTCTATGCACTCATTTAGATCTATCCAAAAGGCCTCCCTTTCTTCTACACTCTTCTCACTGCCATGCCCATATGCACTTACAGACCCACATCTCCTTCCCCAGTTTCACCTTCATCCACATTATCCTTGAGGAAACCTCTTTCCACTCCACTACCCGTTTACCTATCTCTTCACTTACTAGAATGGCCACCCCTTCCCTCCCTCGCCCTCTCTTCACTCCTGATAACCTCCCACTTATACTCCCAAACTTACACTCACCCTTCCCTTTCAACTTAGTTTCACTCAAAGCCAACACATCCATCTTTCTTCTCACAAACATACTACCTATCTCTTCCCTTTTACTCTCATCTGTACCACATCCACGCACATTAAAAGACCCAAACCTTAGGGTGCTGGTCCGAGGCTTTCCAGCCCCTCTTATGCCTTCTTTTCTTTTTTTAGGAATTTCCCCTGTGGGGCTACAAGGCGAAGGATGCCTAGTCCCAATCCCCATCCCTTTCTTCTCGCCTCTTACGATCCAAGTGGGAATACTTGGTGGCAGTATTCTTTTCCCCCACCACAGGGAATTCCCCCATCACATTAAAGGAATACTCAGAGAAATGGTACAGGACAGCAACAAGGGGTTGGAGGACAGCATAACAAAGGGACAGTCGTAGTATAAGAAAAAAAAAATGTTTTAAAATGTTTGTTCATAATTTCTGTCATTTCTATTTTCTCTGTGTATTCTATTTCTCCCTGTTATAGAATCACTAATTCTTGTTTGTTTTTGAGTTTGCTGTTTACAAATCTATAAAATAGTTTTGGTTGATCTTTACATTTTTCTATGACATCTTTTTCTGCGCACTTGTACATATTTATTTCTGTAAGCAGTATATATTTTCCATTTTTCGGGTTTTTTGTCTTTCCTCCATTTTATCCAGGCTTTAGCCCTTTTATCTTTTAACTTGCTACATCTCTTGTTGTACTAACATTTTATATATCCTTTTTCTTGTTTTTGTCTTGGAACATACTTTTCCACTCCTTATAAATTTTGGTCAAGGTTTTCCATTTCTATTCTACTGTTGTTTCCTCTTTGTATATCCTTTCCCAGTCTGCTTTTTGAAAAAAAATCTCATTTGATCAAGATTTGTTTTTCCGTACATCATTCTTCCCTTTCTATATTGTTCACTTTTTCCCATGTCTTTTTCTTCTTTTAGTTCCAGTTCATCTAATATATAGTCACTTTTGCTTAGTGGTGTCATATATTCAATCTTGTCCACTATCTCACGTTTTGGTGTGATTATTAGGTCTAGTCTCGATGGCCCTTCCTCATTTCTATACCTAGTATTCTCTTGTATCTATTGTGTCATTGTATGTTCTATAATCATATCAAGTACATTTCCCCATAGGTCGTCTCCATTCCTCTCTGTCATCTCCTCCCAGCAGATTTCTTTACAATTAAAGTCACCCATTATAAATATTCTTCCTCCATCTTTCATTATCTGTAAGAGGCCGGTAGTTGTACGAATGATAATCAGGTGAAGTACATGCTGAGTCAACAATTCAGACTGGACGCCTGCTGTTTGATAACATTGAAGGCGACGTTATGTCTATGTAAACACGCCGACGGTGGTGACTGTTTTATAATCGATGATGTAATCAAAACTGTAAGCGCAAGTTATTCTTCGTTTGACAATGCTGAGGTAAACGATATTGCTAGTGACATTGTAACGGCTTTCCGGATTGGAGAAAAGGTGGAGAAGGAGGAAAAAACTATTGGTGCATGAATTCAAAGTCACGCCCATAAGGAGTGACATTTATTTGAGAAGTCAGAGGAGATTGGATTAGAAAAATTAGTGACGTCAGACGAAGGTAGCTTAGCGTAGGATACGGGGATCTCGAGAGACGGTCTGGGTAGACGAGAGAGATCCTGAGTGTAACAAGACTGTGAAATTACAGTGAAAGAAGAAAAGTACCAATTTCTTTACCCCAGGACTGATTTGAAGTACATGACAAGAACTAGGCATGGGGCCTAATGAACTTGGAAACTAGCGAGACTAAAGGAAACTAGGCATGGGGCCTACTGCTTAAAAAGTACTGGAAAACTTATAAGAAAAGACGTGAGGGGAAATTAAGTGACTACTAACAGAATAGAGGGAGAGGTCTGACAGTGGTGACAGTGGCTACAAGGGAGGTGAAATTATCTTATTAAGTGTTATTCTTGTGTCTTCTAACATATTCTTGTGTTCTCTCTCTTCCTACAAAGCTGTTTTAGAGGCACATAATTTACCACAAATTTCCTGCTCTTCTTGTCCCTGTCCTCTATTTCCATCATAATCATCTCCACTCTATTCTTTCCATATGTAACATTCCTCACATTTATATCCTTAGTCAGGAACATAACTCCACCACCTTGTTTTACTTCTCTGTTTCTAATCCAATAAATGTATAAACCATGTCCTACACTGTTTGGTGGTAATATACCTTTCAATTTTGTCTCCACAATTCCCATTATGTCAGGTTCCTTCCCATCAGATAATCATTCAGTTAAATCAAGCCGGTTATTAATCCATCTATATTTGTGATGGCCACTTTTAATTTTCTGTTATCTCCATCCTGTTTTCTGTTTCCCTTCTGTTTTTCTCTCCTATGAACCATTTCCTCACATTCATATTCACTACTCTCCAATAGAATTTCTCTTTGCCTGACTTTGTTCTGTTCTCGTTTTTCCCATAGCTTCTTTTCTTTTTGTTTTCTCTTCCTCTCTCTCCACTTTATTCATCTCTCTTTTTATCCATACCTCTTTGTAATGATCACTTTCTGCTAGTTTTCCAGTTTTTGATAAAACATTCTTTGCTGTCGTTTGTGACCTGAATTTAACCTTGATTGGTCTGGTGTTGTCTATACTGTATTTCCCTACTCTATATATTACTTTATTTTCTTTCCCTATTTCCTGTTCACCTTGAAATATTTTTAGTCCCTTGTTCACTCTTTCTTTCTCATCTCTTACTCATTTAGCCCTATTTGGATTATGTTTCTCGTCCCTGTCCTAACATAATTATACATTTCTTTTTATCTGCTAAGTCTTTTACTATATTCTCCTTCTCTCTGATCACTGTAAGAACTGTGTCCTTAGTGTGTTCCTTCATCTGTTGTTTCACTATATCTCTAAATTCAATTTTGTTATTCTCCTAAACCTTTTTCCAACCATTTACCTCTTTTGCTATGGACTCATTATTTTCTTTATTATTCCTCTTTAATTCCTCATTCTCATGTTTTACTTCTTTTAACTGTCGTTTTAGTTCCTCTATTTCTTTATTTAGGTTTTGGTTCTCCTCCTTTAGTTCTTCCAATTTATCAACTTTTTGTGTAATCAGTGCCAGTTGACTAAACCTAACCTCCCATGATTTGTTCATTTTTGCTAGCTTTTCCTCTAGACTTGATAATTGGGGGAGGTTGTCACCTCCTCCCTCATTAAATCCATAGAAATAATTATCTCCACTTTCTATTGCTCTGCTCTTATCTATGTTTCTAATTTTTTTGCCTTTACTGATTTTATTGACTTCACCTGTGTCATCTGCATATCTCTTGTTTACATTCCTCCTGATGTCTGGGGCCTGTTTGTCACCTTCCTCATGTTCTTCCATTTTCCTCAATAATCCTTCCCCTTCTCCTTTTTCATCACCTTCCCACTTCACCATGAGTTTTCCCCTTCCCTACTAATACAATACAGGTACTCCCTCATTGTTGAAGTCCAAGAAAATTGCCTTTCTTTCTGGAGTTCCAATCTTTGCCTTCAATTTGACGATCATTGTGTGTGTGTGTATTTACCTAGTTGTATTTTACGGGAAGGGGAGCTATGCTCGTGGTGTCCCATCTTCATATCTCATTTTATCTAAACTATTTTTAAATTCATGTATTGTTATTCATGTATTAAATTATAAGTTTCTCCAAAAATCTTATTTATATGTTTCTCAGGTGACATATTATTCATAACAATGACTCCCAGGTCCTTCTCATTTTCTACTTTTTTTTATTCCTTCTTCTCCCAATTTATATGATCCTGTTATTCTGTTTTTGCTTTTTCCAAATTCCATTATACTACACTTTTTTGTATTGAACTCAATCTCCCACTTCCTACTCCATTCCTGTACTTTATTTAGATCACTCTGGTGTGATTCACAATCTTCTTCCGTGTTCACTCTTTTCAGTAGTTTTGCATCATCTGCAAAGAAGCTCATATAGCTTTCAATTCCTTCATCCATATCATTAATACATATAGCAAACATTATTGGGGCCAGAACTGTTCCTTGTGGAACACCGCTTATTACTTCATCCCATTTTGAGTGTTTGTCTCTTATCACTACTCTCATTTTCCTTTCTTGCAAAAAAGTCTTCCATCCAATTAAGCAGTTTGCCCTGTATTCCTCCTTCAGTTTCTAATTTCTTAAGCAACTTCTTATGTGGTACTTCGTCAAAAGCTTTGTGTGTATTTAACTAGTTGTATTTTATGGGAAGGGGAGCTATGCTCGTGGTGTCCCGTTTTTCATATCTCATTTTATCTAAACTATTTTTAAATTGATGTATTGTTTTTGCACACACCACTTTCTCATCTAACTTGTTCCAACTGTCTATTACTCTGTGAGGAAAGCTGTTCTTTTTCAGATCTCTTCTATATCTGTCTTTTTTTTTTATTTTCTTTCCATGTCCTCTTTTATTTCTGTCATCCCATTTTATCAGATTCTCTCTATCAGTAATTTCTATGCCTTTCATGATTCTGTAAATAGCTATCAAATCTCCTCTCTTCTTTGCTCTAGTGTCTGTAGTTCAAGTTTTGCTAGTCTCTCTTCATATGATGGTTTTGAGAGTGTTGGTGCCAATTTTGTAATTGCTCTTTGTATTCTTTCAAGTTTTTTTATGCATTTTTTTGCACTTGGTGACCATATCGTTGCTGCATATTCCAATCTTGGTCTTATCAGGGTGATTAGAATTTTCTTCACCATTTCTTCATCCAGGTATGTAAATGCAACTTTGATTGTTTTTATTAAATTATAAGTTTCTCCAAAAATCTTATTTATATGTTTCTCAGGTGACATATTATTCATAACAATGACTCCCAGGTCCTTCTCATTTTCTACTTTTTTTATTCCTTCTCCCAATTTATATGATCCTGTTATTCTGTTTTTGCTTTTTCCAAATTCCATTATACTACACTTTTTTGTATTGAACTCCATCTCCCACTTCCTACTCCATTCCTGTACTTTATTTAGATCACTCTGTAGTGATTCACAATCTTCTTCCGTGTTCACTCTTTTCAACAGTTTTGCATCATCTGCAAAGAAGCTCATATAGCTTTCAATTCCTTCATCCATATCATTAATATATATAGCAAACATTATTGGGGCCAGAACTGTTCCTTGTGGAACACCGCTTATTACTTCATCCCATTTTGAGTGTTTGTCTCATATCACTACTCTCATTTTCCTTTCTTGCAAAAAGTCTTCCATCCAATTAAGCAGTTTGCCCTGTAATCCTCCTTCAGTTTCTAATTTCTTAAGCAACTTCTTATGTGGTACTTTGTCAAAAGCTTTTTTTAGGTCTAGAAATACACAATCAGCCCATCCATTTCTTTCTTGTATTATATCTATTAGCCTTGAGTAGAAACATATTAGATTGGTGACGCATGCTCGTCCTTGTCTGAATCCAAATTGCCTTGGATTTAGCACGTGTTTTTTCTTTTCTAAATATTTTACCCATCTACTTTTGACAATTCTTTCACAAATTTTTGCTATTGTACTTGTTAGAGAGACTGGTCTATAGTTGTTATGGTCTTCTTTATTTCCCCCTTTATATATAGGTACTATATTTGCTTTTTTACAATCTTCTGGAACTTTTCCTTCTTTCAAGGAACTGTTTATTATGCTATGTATTATGTCTGCCAGTTCATTCCTGCATTCTTTCAAAATCCAGTTTACTATTTCATCTGGTCCATGCGATTTTCTGACATCAAGATTACTCAAGTGTTTCAATATTTCATTCTTTGTTACTTCTATTTCTTTCATAGGGGGGACTTTCTCTTTCCATTCAATCTCTTCAGGTTGTATGTTCTCCCTTGTAAACACCGATTTAAAATGTTTGTTCATAATTTCCGCCATTTCAATTTCCTCTGTGTATCAACTCCTCCTTGTCTTAATTTCTCCAAATCTTGTTTGTTTTTCAATTTGTTGTTTACAAATCTGTAGAATAGTTTTGGTTGATCTTTACATTTTTCTATGACATCTTTTTCATATTTCCTCTTTTCCTCTCTGTACATTTGTACATATTTATTTCTATAACAAGTATATATTTTCCATTTTTTGGGCCTTCTGCATTTTTTCATTTGGTCCAAGCTTTGTCTCTTTTGTCATTTAACGCCCTACAACTTTTGTTGTACCAGCATTTTACATATTATTTTTTTTGTTTTTGTCTTGGGACATACTTTCCACTTCTTTTTTATAAATTTTTGTCAAAATATTCCATTTCTCTTCCACTGTTGTTTCTTCTTTGTATATTTCTTCCCAGTTATCTTTTTGAAAGAATTCTCTTATTTTATCAAAGTTTGTTTTTTCATACACCATTCTTCCTATTCTATATTGTTAATTTCTTTTCATGTATTTTTTCTCATTTAGTTCTAGTTCTATCAATATGTGGTCACTTTTATTTATTGGTGCCTGGTATTCTATCTTTTCCACTATTTCAGGTTCTGATGTAATTATTAGGTCTAGTCTCAATGGTTCTTCTTCATTTCTATACCTAGTGTTCTCTTGGATCCATTGTGTCATTGTGTGGTCAATAATCATCTCAAGTAGAACATTTCACAATGAGTCTTCTCCACCCTTTACGGTCATCTCTTCCCAGCAGATTTCTTAGCAATTAAAGTCGCCCATCACAAATATTCTTTCTCCATCTTCCATTATCTTGTTTAGTGTTATTCTTGTGTCTTCTAACATACTTTTATGTTGACTCTCTTCCCATGAGGCTGTTTTTGGGGGCACGTAGTTTATTACAAACTTTCTGCTCTTCTTATCTCTGTCTTCTATTTCTATCATAATCATCTCTACTCTGTTCTTCCCATATGTGACACTCTTCACGTTTATATCCTTCTTAGTCAGGAACATAACTCCACCCCCTTGTTTTATCTTTCTGTTTCTAATCCAATAATTATATGCATTGTGTCCTATGCTGTTGGGTGGTAGTGTACCTTTTAATTTTGTCTCAACAATTCCTGTTATGTCCGGATCTTTTTCTTTCAGATACTCGTTCAGTTCATTCAGTCCTGTTATTAATCCATCTATATTTGTGTAGGATACTTTTAACTTTCTGTTATTTCCATTGTATTCTGTTTCTTTTTTGTTTCTGTTATGGTCCATTTCTTCAATTTTCATATTCACTACTCTCCAGTAGAATTCTTGTTTTTCTGACTCCGTTCCGGTCTCGTTTTTTTCTTTAGCTTCTTTCCTTTTCATTTTTTCTTCCTCTCTTTCCTCTTTACTCATTTCTCTTTTTATCCATACCTTTTTATATTGTTCACTTTCTGCTAACTTCCCTGTTTTTGCTAAGATATTTTCTGCTGTTGTTTGTGATCTGAATTTAATCTTAATTGGTCTGGTCTTATCTGTACTATACTTTCCGAGCCTAAACTTCTCTTCAATTTGTTTCATTATTTCAGGTTCCTCTTCTTGAACTAATTCTAGTAATCTACTTACTTTTTCATTTTCCTCTTTGATTCTTGTGGTTCTATCTGGGTTATGTTTCTCTTCCATCCCTAATATAATCTGCTAAGTCTCTTACAATATTTTCCTTCTGTCTCATCACTTTGATAACTGAGTCTTCAGTTTGTTCTTTCATTTGCTGTTTAATTATATCAGTAAATGCAAATTTACTATTTTCCTGTATCTTCCTCCACCCCGTGCCTCTTTTGCTATTGTTTCTTTATTGTCTTTATTGTTCCTTTTTAATTCTTTATTCTCCTCTTTTACTTCTCTTAACTGTCTTTTTAGTTCTTCTATTTCATCAGTTAAGTTCTTGTACGCCTTCTCTAGGTCTTCCAATCTTTCAACCCTTTCATCAAATTTTGACATTTTACCGAACCTAACCTCCCAATGTTCGGTCATTTGTTCCAGTTTTTCCTCCAATTTTGCCAGTCGGGGGAGGTTGGCATCCGCCGCCCCCTCATTAAATCTTTGGAAATTATTATCCTCACCTTCCATTGAACTGCTTTTATCTATGTTTCTAATCTTTACATTTTTGTTGGTCCCATCATCAAAATCAAAATCATCGGTTCGGCGTTTGTTTACAAGCCGTCTGGCCTCTTGGACCAAGTCCTCCCCTTCCTCATTTCCTTCCATTTCCCTCAGTAATCTCTCCCCTTCTCCTTTTTCCTCACTTTCCCACTACACCATGAGCAATATAATAGGTACTTCCTTTCCGTTGAGATCCACGAGAATTTCAATCTTCAGAACGTCAATCCTCGCCGTCCATCTAACGTACGTGTGTGTGTGTGTGTGTGTGTGTGTGTGTGTATGTATGTGATTCACCATGGTTTTGGATCACGTGTTGAACCATGATCAACAGCTATTTCCCTCCCAGAGGAGAGCTCAGAGCTCATATATGACCGACCTATAGGTAATGCTGTCACCTTACATACACACAGGCCCTGAACTCCTCACCCACAAGAATTGGGGTAACGACCAGCAGCACAGCGATACTGAAATTATTTCAGCCCTGGGGAGGATATGAACTCGGGCCGCCATAGTGTCTTCTATGTATGCGTGCTTGTATAGCATTCTTATAGTTGCCGAACTTCTTTGTAGCATTCTCAGCTTTTCCAATAATTATTTTTGCTTTAAGAGGATGAGGGTAAATTAGGTTTCCATAATCTTCCCTTTATTTCAACATTTCGTCTTTAATAAGACATTATTAGGATTAACCTTAATAATAGAGTACGAACAATGGATAGGTACACACTATAAGAAAAATGCAAATGATACAAGACAATAAATAAGAAATTTCTCATTTACTGTCGATGATAGGGAGGGAGACTGCCCCTGACCGACCAAGCACCTTTGTTAACACACAACTAAACCAGTTGACATTTCCAGGCAGCAACTGAAGAGTTAATATGGTCGAAAAGGGAACCCTGGGCGGCCAGCCATGGCAGATGGTCTTGAGGGGCAACATGGAATGCTTGGAGTACTTGCACACCTCGGGCGAGTACAGCGACTTGGACATCATCTTTCCAGAAGGGGTTTGCATCAAGGTAAGTGTGGACACTCGCCTTGAACATCTTGCACTCCTTGAGCAAGGTTGGTGGTGTTTTCAAGTGTGTGGCCCCCAAGGAAGGCTTTGGACGTAATCTGTGACTCCCTCAGGCCCACAGGCTGATCCTGTCCATGAAGTCGCCCGTGTTCGGCGCCATGCTGATGGGACCCATGGCTACTACTGGTAAGCAGCTCAACCTTCCAGAGGATCCCCATGAGGTCTTCCAGAAGCTTCTGGATCACACGTACTTAGACCGGATGGACCTGGAGTCTGTTGAAGAGGCTCTCGAGGTGTACACCCTGGCCCACAAGTACCTGATGGAACCTGCAAGGAAAACTTGTCTGCAGGTATGGGGGATCCATTTGCCCTAGTTATCCTGTCTGATCTTCCTCAAATTATCTGAGTAATCTATCCACAACAAGTTTCATCTTGTTGAATTACTACATTCATCTGTGTATGTGAAATGATTCTGTTGATGTGTGGAAAGAGCTTGAGCCCATCCACCCAAGCCCATAGCCATGGAGGGGCTATGTAGGGGCTTAACCCCCCTCACACACACAAAATCAGTAGCCCCCCAGTACTCTCAACCTCATATATTTGTATTTTTCAGTCTTTTTTGTATATATTGATTGTCAGAACAAAACTGCAAGTTGCTTTGTAGTTTGGTGCAAAGTAATGGGTTTTGAGAATATTTTTGCCACAAAAATATGTCCTTAATCTATTATCTTGCAACCTGGTGCAACTTACACATGCTTCTTGTATATATATGTATATATATATATATATATATATATATATGTGTGTGTGTGTGTGTATTTACCTAGTTGTACCTAGTTGTATTTTACGGGAAGGGGAGCTATGCTCGTGAGGTCCCGTCTTCATATCTCATTTTATCTAAACTATTTTTAAATTCATGTATTGTTTTTGCACACACCACTTTCTCATCTAACTTGTTCCAACTGTCTATTGCTCTGTGAGGAAAGCTGTTCTTTTTCAAATCTCTTCTATAGTTGTCTTTTTTTATTTTCTTTCCGTGTCCTCTTGTATTTCTGTCATCCCATTTTATCAGATTCTCTCTATCAGTAATTTCTATGCCTTTCATGATTCTGTAAATAGCTATCAAATCTCCTCTCTCTCTTCTTTGCTCTAGTGTCTGTAGTTTAAGTTTTTGTAGTCTCTCTTCATATGATAGTTTTGAGAGTGTTGGTGCCAGTTTTGTAATTGCTCTTTGTATTCTTTCAAGTTTTTTTATACATTTTTTTGTACTTGGTGACCATATCGTTGCTGCATATTCTAATCTTGGTCTTATCAGGGTGATTAGGATTTTCCTCACCATTTCTTCATCCAGGTATGTAAATGCCACTTTGATTGTTCTTATTAAATTATAAGTTTCTCCAAAAATCTTATTTATATGTTTCTCAGGTGACATATTATTCATAACAATGACTCCCAGGTCCCTCTCATTTTCTACTCTTTTTATTCCTTCTTCTCCCAAATTATATGATCCTGTTATTCTGTTTTTGCTTTTTCCAAATTCCATTATACTACACTTTTTTGTATTGAACTCCATCTCCCACTTCCTACTCCATTCTTGTACTTTATTTAGATCTCTCTGTAGTGATTCACAATCTTCTTCAGTTTTCACTCTTTTCAGTAATTTTGCATCATCTGCAAAGAAGCTCATATAGCTTTCAATTCCTTCATCCATATCATTAATATATATAGCAAACATTATTGGGGCCAGAACTGTTCCCTGCGGGACACCGCTTATTACTTCATTCCATTTTGAGTGCTGATCTCTTATCACTACTCTCATTTTTCTTTCTTGCAAAACGTCTTCCATCCAATTTAGCAATTTACCTTGTATTCCTCCTTCATATTCTAATTTCTTAAGCAACTTCTTATGTGGTACTTTGTCAAAAGCTTTTTTTAGGTCTAGAAATGCACAATCAGCCCATCCATCTCTTTCTTGTATTATATCTATTAGCCTTGAATAGAAACATATTAAATTGGTGACGCATGATCGTCCTTGTCTGAATCCAAATTGCCTTGGATTTAGTACGTTGTTTTTTTCCAAGTATTTTACCCATCTACTTTTGATAATTCTTTCACATATTTTTGCTATTGTACTTGTTAGAGAGACTGGTCTATAGTTGGTAGGTTCTTCTTTATTTCCTCCTTTATATATAGGTACTATATTTGCTTTTTTCCAATCTTCTGGAACTTTTCCTTCTTTTAAGGAACTGCTTATTATGCTATGTATTTTGTCTGCCAGTTCATTCCTGCATTCTTTCAGAATCCAGTTTGCTATTTCATCTGGCCCATGCGATTTTCTGACATCAAAATTACCCAAGTGTGTCAATATTTCATTCTTTGTTACTTCTATTTCTTCCATAGGGGGGACTTTTTCCTTCCACTCAATCTCTTCAGGTTGTATATTTTCCCTTGTAAACACTGATTTAAAATGTTTGTTCATAATTTCTGCCATTTCCATTTCCTCAGTGTATTCAACTCCTCCTTGTCTTAATTTCTCCAAGTCTTGTTTGTTTTTCAGTTTATTGTTTACAAATCTGTAGAATAGTTTTGGTTGATCTTTACACTTTTCTATAACATCTTTTTCATATTTTCTTTTTTCCTCTCTGCACTTTTGTACATATTCATTTCTATAACCAGTATATATTTTCCATTTTTCAGGTCTTCTGTCTTTTTTCCATCCGGTCCAGGCTTTGTCTCTTTTGTCTTTTAACTCCCTACAACTTTTGTTGTACCAGCATTTTACATATTCTTTTTCTTGTTTTTGTCTTGGGACATACTTTTCCACTCCTTCTTTGTAAATTTTTGTCAAAATATTCCATTTCTCTTCCACTGATGTTTCTTCTTTGTATATTTCTTCCCAGTTTTCTTGTTGGAAGAATTCTCTTATTTTATCAAAGTTTGTTTTTTCATACATCATTCTTCCTTTTCTATATTGTTCATTTCTTTTCATATATTTTTCTTCATTAAGTTCCAGTTCAATCAATATGTGGTCACTTTTACCTATTGGTGTTTTATATTCAATCTTGTCCACTATTCTAGGTTCAGATGTAATTATTAAGTCTAGCCTCGATGGTTCTTCTTCATTTCTATACCTAGTGTTCTCTTGTATCCATTGTGTCATTGAATGGTCAGTAATCATCTCAAGTAGAGCATTTCCCCATGAGTCATCACCACTCTTTACTGTCATTTCTTCCCAGCAGATTTCTTTGCAATTAAAGTCGCCCATCATAACTATTCTTCCTCCGTCTTCCATTATTTTAGTTAATGCTATCTTTGTGTCCTCTAACATACTTTTATGTTCACTCTCCTCCCATGAGGCTGTTTTCGGAGGCACATAATTGATCACAAATTTTCTGCTCTTCTTATCTCGGTCTTCCACTTCTATCATAATCATCTCTACTGTATTCTTTCCATATATGACACCTTTCACGTTTATATCCTTCTTAGTCAGGAACATAACTCCACCCCCTTGTTTTTTCTCTCTGTTTCTAATCCAATAATTGTATGTATCATGTCCTACACTGTTGGGTGGTAGTGGGCCTTTTAATTTTGTTTCTACAATTCCCATTATGTCCGGTTCTTTTTCTTTCAAATAATCATTCAGTTCATTCAATCCTGTTATCAATCCATCTATATTTGTGTAAGACACTCTTAGTTTTCTGCCACTTCCATTGTATTCTCTGTTTCCCTTATGTTTTTCTTTAGTATGTCGAACTGCTTTATTTTCATGTTCACTACTCTCCAATAGAATCTCTCTTTCTCTGACTCCGTTCTTTCCTCGTTTTTTGCCTTAGCTTCAATTCTTTTCTGCTTTTCTGCCTCTCTTTCCTCCTTATTCATTTCTCTTTTTATCCATACCTTTTTATATTGATCATTTGTTGCTAGTTTCCCTGTCTTGGATAGAATTTTCTCTGCCGTTGTTTGTGACCTGAATTTAATCTTAATTGGTCTGGTCTTATCTGTACTATATTTTCCGAGTCTGAATTTTTCCTCAATTTCCTTTATAATTTCTGGTTCATCTTCCTGGACTAATTTTAATAAACTGCTTACCCTTTCATTTTCCTCCTTGATTCTTGCGGTTCTATCTGGGTTATGTTTCTCTTCCATTCCTAATATAATTATACATTTCTTTTTGTCAGCTAATTCTCTTACTATATTCTCCTTCTGTCTCATCACTTTAATAACTGAGTCTTCATTATGTTCTTTCAATTGCTGTTTGACTATGTCAGTGAATGAAACCTTATTCCCTTCTTGAGTTATTCTCCAATTTTTAGCTTCTGTAGCTATTTTCTCACTGTTTTCATTACTATTCTTCTTCAATTTCTCATTCTCCTCCTTTACATTTCCTAACTGTCTTTTTAGGTCCTCTACTTCTTCAGTTAAGTTTCTGTTAGCCTTCTCTAGTTGTTCCAACCTTTCAATTCTTTGGAAAATGGAGTCTACACTACCTAACTTACGTTCCAAGTCCTCGATCACCTTATCAACTCTCTCCTCTAGTCTTATCAGTCGGGGGGGGTTGTGTCCCCCCCACCCTCTTTAAATCCCTGGAACATATTCTCGTCACTTTCTACTGTATTGCTCCTCTCTATACTTCTAATCTTTACATTTTTATTTGCCATTTCGTCTTATCTGAGTTGGTCCGGTGGTCGTTTCATGTTGACCTTACGCCCGTCTGCCTGGGCCAAGTCCTCCACATCCTCATTTCCTTCCATTTCCCCAGCAATCCCTCCCCCTCTCCTCTTTCCTTACTTTCCCACTACCTCACGAGCAATTTCCCCCCCCCCTGCAAATACAAAAAGGCACTTCTCTTTGCGTTGGTATCCACAATCTGCACTTTTCTTCAGAGCGTTCGTCAAGCCGTCCGTTCGTTGAAAGTGTGTGTGTGTGTGTGTGTGTGTGTGTGTGTGTGTGTAAAATATATATAGAAAGAAAAGGAGTACAAGAAGAAGCTGAGAGAGAAGTGGGAGGGAGTGAAGGATAGAGTAGAACTGGGAGTGGAAGAGGAATGGGAATGGTTCAAGGAGCGAGTCACAAAGTGTGCAAAGATGTTGTGTGACACAAGTGGTGGGATGAAGAAACAAAGAAGGTTGTAGATGAGAAGAATCAAGCATTCACAGATTGATTACAAAATAGAATGAGAGAATCAAATGAGAGATGTAAAGAAAAGAGAAGAGAAGTATAAGATAAAGGAGGCAAAGAGGAGAGCAGATGTGAAACAGGGTAAGAGTATGACAGAAAATTTTGAAAGTAATAAAAAGATGTTACTGAAAGAAAGTAAGAGAGAAATAGGAAGTGAGTCAAGCAAAGAAGAAAAGGTGAAAGGTGCAGATGGAGAGATGATAATGGAAGAAATGGCAGTAAGATGGGCAGAGTTGCTAAAAGTGAAGGAGGATAGGGAGGGAAAGGTAGTTGCAGTGGGAAGCGCTAAGGAAATGAGTGATGAGTGAGGTAAATGGAGGAGAAATAAGGAAGGATGAGGTGAAGGCAGTTGCTAAAATGATGAGAGCTGAAGAGGCACCTGGGTTGGATGGATGTCTTGAGGAGTGTCTAAAAAAGGGAGGTCCACTGATGATGGACTGGCTGGTGAGGTTATTTAATGATTGCATAAAAGAGGTTAGAGTGCCAAAGGACTGGAGGAGTGCCTGTATAGTTCCACTTTACAAGGGAAAAGGGGACAAGTGTGAATGTAGTATTTTCAGAGGGATCAGTTTGTTGAGTGTAGTTGGGAAGGCATAGGTAGGGTTTTGATTGAGGGGATTAGGAGAGGAACAGAGGTAATAATTGGTGAGGAACACAGTGTGGGTTTAGGACAGGTAGGAGTTGCATGAACCAGATTTTTTTGGTAAGGTACATATGTGAGAAAGCTTTGGGAAAATGTAAGGATGTTTTTTGTGCCTATGTGGATTTGGAAAATGCTTATGACAGGGTAGACAGGAAGTCACTGTGGGAGGTTTTGCAGATATATAGGATAGGAGGAAAGCTGTTAAGAGCAGTCAAGAGTTTTTACGAGAGTATTAGAGCTTGTATTAGAATCAGCAATTGAGAGAGTGAATGGTTTGAGGTAAAGGTGGGACTTTGCCAGGGATGTGTTAAGTTACCTTGGCTGTTCAAATTATACATGGATGTGGCAGTCCAAGAGGTAAACACAAAGGTAATGGGCCAGGAATTAGAGATGGTTTAAGAAAATGGGGAAAAGTGGGAGATAAGCCAGATGTTGTTTGCTGATGACACTGCACTTGTAGCAGGATCAGCGGAGGGTTTAAGGAAGTTATTGACAGAGTTTGGGAAGGTGTGTGAAAGAAGGAAGTTGAAGATAGATCTGAGTAAAAGTAAGATGATGAGATGTAGAAGGGGAGAAAGTGGCAACAATTTGGAAGTGAGTATTAACGGAGATAGATTGGAGGAAGTGGATAGTTTTAGATACTTTGGTGTGAATGTGGCGGGAAAGGGAGGATTGCAGGTGAAAGTAGACTAAAGAGTGAGAGAAGCAAGGAAATGCCTTGGGGGACTGAGAAGTATGATGAGAAATAGACATTTGGGAATGTATGCGAAGACAAGATTGTATGTAGGAGTGATTGTGCCAATAGCACTGTATGGGGCAGAAACATGGAACATAAGAGGGGAAGGGAAGAGGAGTTTGAATGCGTTTGAGATGTGGTGCCTGAGAAGTATGATGGGGGTTGCTAGGCTGGATAGAGTGAGAAATGAGGAGGTGAGGAGGAGAACAGGGGTAGAAAGGGAGTTGGGGGATAGAGTTGATGAAAGAGTATTGGGATGGTTTGGACACATGGAAAGAATGAGTTAAGAAAGACTAGTAAAAGAGGTATGGAAGGCAGAGGTGGAAGGAGTAAACATGAGGGGGCGACCTAAGATGAGATGGATGGTTAGGATAATAGGGGCATTGGGAAAGAGGGGAATGTCTGTTGAGGAAGGATGGGAGAGGACAGAAGATAGGGGTCAATGGGGAATGTTTGTGTATTGATGATACTGTGATGCATGAGGGGGAGTGGGTGGGGGTGGGGGGAAGGGAGCATGTGTGAAAAATAAATTGATGCAGCCTAAAGGGATTTCTCCCCATCTCCATTTCTGCATGAGGGGGCAGAGAGGGGAGGTCACTAATTTTATGAAGTGGCCTCGCTGTGGATGTGCTGTATCTTGCAACACTGCTTCTGACCCAGGGCAGTGGACAGGATGCAGGGATGACCCATCATCCAGTAGGTGCCAAGATAAGAGGGAGGGAGGAGGGTAGTGGGGAGTGGAATATATAGGAAATGGAATGGGTGGGAGTGGTCTCTATGCCTTTTTCTTTTTGGCTACCCCCTGTGTAGGGGGAAAAAGCTTTTGGTATATGTATGTATATATATATATGTATATATATATGTATATATATATATAACAGGTGAAAAATGTAATCGCACATTTGTCAATCACATGAAAACCACTGTTGGAGTAAAAAAGACTGGAGACAGGGAATCTATATATATTTCAATTGCAAACTGCAATCCTCTTCAGTAGATACAAAATTGGAATAGTGCTACTTATGTAGCACTCGCTATTCCACTTTTCTATCTACTGAAGAGGATTGCAGTTTGCAATCGAAATGTATAGATTTCCCGTCTCCAGTCTTTTTTAACTCCAACAGTGGTTTTCATGACATACATATGTATATATATATATATATATATATATATATATATATATATATATGTTATATATATAAATATATATATATATATATATATATATATATATATATATATATTGCAGTAATTCACAAGGCACACGTGAAAATAATATGCAGGAAAAAAACCACTGGGAAATAAGAAGCTTAGTCCGAACGTTTTCGTCTATTTAAGACATTATCAAGGAATACACAGTTACAGAGACAAAGGTGGATATATATACATAAAGTAAAAGACAAGCTAGGAACATGGGAAGTACACACAAGATTCTTCACAATCAGGTAGAGCCGATGTTTACATATACGGACCTTTGGTCCATGACGTTACGTCACCCCCGCTTAGTAACACTTGGAGAAGTTCTTACAATTTTATCAATAACAAAATCATCAAGTTTAAATAATCCTAAACTTAAATTGATATTATTGTCAAAGGTTTGTTTAATATGACTGGATTCGATGATGTTTCTTTCTAATAAGGATCTACAAGAAATTATTACATTCGAATTATCCCAGTCAATAGGATGATTGTGGTCTCTTACATGGACAAAAATGCCACTGGAACTTTGCCCACTCCTTACACTATATTTGTGCTGATTTATCCTAGTTTTTAAGTCTTTACCAGTTTGGCCGATATAAAATTTGTTACATTCAGGTGAATTTTTAATTAGCTTACTTTTTATAGTATTATTTTTGAAAACCAAGTTGATGTTGAATTGTTTGAGAATATTAGGCAGACCAATTAATTTCTCACTGTAAGGAAGAACCAAAAGGTTCTTTTTGTCAAATACTTTTCTTACGTGTGAGGTGTTATGGAAAGTTTTGTAAATTTACCGGATAAAGAATTACCGTATAAGGAGGACTCATCATCGAATCCAGTCATATTAAACAAACCTTTGACAATAATATCAATTTAAGTTTAGGATTATTTAAACTTGATGATTTTGTTATTGATAAAATTGTAAGAACTTCTCCAAGTGCTACTAAGCGGGGGTGACGTAACGTCATGGACCAAACGTCCGTATATGTAAACATCGGCTCTACCTGATTGTGAAGAATCTTGTGTGTACTTCCCATGTTCCTAGCTTGTCTTTTACTTTATGTATATATATCCACCTTTGTCTCTGTAACTGTGTATTCCTTGATAATGTCTTAAATAGACGAAAACGTTCGGACTAAGCTTCTTATTTCCCAGTGGGTTTTTTTCCTGCATATATATATATATATATATATATATATATATATATATATATATATATATATATATATATATATATATAAATATATATATAAATATATATATATATATATATATATATATAAATTTTTATACATCTATATATATATATATATATATATATATATATATATATACAGACATATAAAATGAGTCCTCCTTATACGGTAATTCTTTATTCGGTAAATTCACAGTTACGGTATTTGGTAATTACTACCCTCAATTCTATTTACGGTAAGAAAATTCACAGATACGGTATCCGCTCGTGTTTTGTTTACACCGCCCCATAGTGCCACCATGCCGTGCGGCCACCACAACAATCAGTCTTTTCCCGCGTTTCTCTTTGAACACAAGTTAAATCCTTACGATGTGTTTTTGTGGATATTATTATCACGACCCACAGTGATGCACCCATAATGGCCACAAATCGTTCTGCAGACACTGCTGGAGTTGAAAAGACAAAGCGAAAGAGGAGTAGTCTGACATTGGAGGTAAAATTTGATATTTTGAAGAGGAAAGAGCATGGAGAAGGTACGTCTGCCATAAGTCGAAACTTGGGCCTAGCCCAGTGGACAGTCTGGACGGTGTTGAAAAATTCGTGACACTATAAAAAAAAATCTGGGGAGAATGCAACGCATCTGCAGAGTAAATTGCTAACAAAACACTGTGAGCCAATAATGGATAAGATGGAAAGATGGCTCAAATTCTGGATCGACGACCAGAATTGTCAAAATATGGCTCTGTCTTTGAATTTAATCTGTCAGAAAGCATTGTCCATTATTGAAAGACTGAAGGTAGAAATGGGAGTGGAAGACTTTGAATTTAAAGCAAGCAAAGGGTGGTTTGATAAATTCAGGCGATGTTCAGCTCTCCATAATATCCAGCTCACAGGTGAGGCTGCTAGTGCCGACAAAGAGGCTGCAGACAAATTCAAGCCGGAATTAGAAAAGTGCATTGAAGAGAAAGGGTACAGCAGGAAACAAGTTATAGATTATGATGAAACAGGACTTTACTGGAAGAGGATGACCAGTAAGACCTATATTGACAAGGAAGAAAAAAGTGCAGAGGGGTTTAAAGCCTCCAAGGACCGCTTAACCCTGTTACTTGGAGGCAATGCAGAAGGGGATTTGAAGCTAAAGCCACTCCTCGTATACCACTCAGAAAACCCAAGAGCACTCAAGGGATTACTGAAGCAATACTTACCTGTGGTATGGAAATCAAATCCGAAGGCATGGCTGACCACTTCAATTCACCAGGACTATTTTACATCATATCTGTCTCCAACTCTTAAGGAGTATGCATCAGCTAACAACATTGCTAACCTATTCTTACTGATAGTTGACAATGCTTCCAGCCACCCAAGGGCTATGGAAGGCTGGGCAGATAATATCGAGGTGATGTTCCTCACCCAAACACCACAACTCTGATCCAACTGATGGGTCAAACAGTCATCAAGACATTCAAACCAGCGGCGAACCATGTAACAACTGATAAAGGGCACAGATGGGCCTGGCAAGCCCACTATCAGAGAATGGTGGAAGTCTTATAACATTAAACATGCATTAGACAACATCAAGTCATCTTGGGACGAAGTAAAGAACTCCACCATGAACTTGGCGTGGAGGAAAGTATGGCCAGAATGTGTGCATAAATTCCCAGGCTTCGCTGAAGACAACATCGGTGATGACATCGTAAATCTGTGCCATAAGGCTGGCTTCGATGGAGTTGATGATGATGATGTTCAAGATCTTTTGGAAAGCCATGGTAAATCTTTCACAAATGATGAACTTACAGAGCTAGACAAGGCATTACAGGAGGAAGAAAAAGAGGGAAATGAGGAAGAAGAACCTGTGCGTGGCCTGGACATCAAAACTCTTAGAGAATGTCTCGGAAGTATCGAAAAAGCCCTGGAAACCCTGAAGGAATGTGACCCAAATCCTACCAGGAGTAGCAAAGTGGCTCATGACATAGAGAAAAGTGTCAAAATTTACCAAGAAATCTATGATAAAAAAAAGAAAAGAAACGCGAAACAGTTCTCCATCTTCTCGTTCTTCAAGCCAGCCATCCCTGCCATCCCTGTCACACCTGCCAACCCTGCTACAGCTGGCCCTTTCACATCCACTGCCGACGGTTCTACAGTTGGTCCTTCCTCCATATCTTGTTTCTTCAAACCAGCCAATCAAACGTGCCGACCCTGCTACAGCTGGCTCTTCCACGACGAAGTGTTTGAGGTTTTTCAGCCTCCTGCCTCACCCTCATCTTCGTCTGCCCACTTAGCAAAAGATGAGTAAGGGCTGAGATCCCTACTGTCCCTTAGCCTCGGGAGGGACATCATCTGATAGAATACGCGGCAAGTGAAAGGTAAAAAGAAAAAAAAGAAAAAAAAATTATTTCTTTTGCGCAGTACTTTACATTTTCTTATGTGACTATTTTCATGTATTTTCATGTCTGTAGGGGTGACTTTCGATGTGCTGGAACACATATACTATTATTACATGTTATAATGGGTTCGGTATACGGTAATTTCAATTTGTGGTAAGGTTTTCAGGAACACATGTGTACCGTATAACAAGGACATACTGTATACACACACACACACACACACACACACACACACACACACATATATATATATATATATATATATATATATTACACATGGGTGCGAAGGTGGCGAGAAAGGGAGGAATGGAGGTGGAGGTAGATTGAGAAAAACACGTAAATGCCTTGGATGATTAAGAAGTGGAATGAAAAATCATTTGGGAATGGATGCTATGAGAAGGTTGTGTGAAGTAGTGATTTTGCTGACAACACTCTATGGGGCAGAAACGTGGGACATAAGAGAGGATGAGTTTGAATATGTTTGAGATGAAATGCCTGAGAAGTATGAAAGAGGTTACAAGTCTGGATAGAGTGAGAAACAAGGAGGTGAGTAGGAGAATGGGAGTCGAAAGTGAGTTGGGAGATAGGAATGATGAAAAAGTATTGGGATGGTTTGGACACATGGAAACAGTGAAGAAATATTAGAAAAAGAGGTGTGGAAGGCAGAGGTACAAGGAGTGAACATGAGGGGGAAACCAAGGGTAAGATGGATGGATGGGGTAAAAGATGCATTGGAGAAGGGGGAAATGTCTGTTGAAGCAGGATGGGGGAAGGCAGAAGATAGGGGTGAGTGGAGACTGGTTGTGTATGGATGATGGTGTGATGCATGGAAGGAGTAGGAGGAGGTTAGGGAGTGGTTATGTGCGAATGATATGTTGACACAGGCCCGAAGGGGTTTCTCCCTGTCTTCTCTTTTTCTGCATGAGGGAATGGAGAGGGGGGAGGGGTGAAGAAAAGAGGGAGGGAGGGGTGAATAGGAGTGAAGTGGGTGGGGATGAAATGTATGGGAGTGGAATTATGCCTTTGACTTTGGCTACCTCCCTTGGAAAATAAAAAAGCCCTTAGTATATATGTATATATATATATATATATATATATATATATATATATATATATATATATATATATATATATATATATACATATATATGTATATATATATGCATATACATGTGTATATACATATATTGTACTAAGATCAATAAAAGTGGCCTTCGACTACATAGATGAGATGGTTGAAAAAAATAGTGGTTACACTGATAAGACCTAAACTAGAATATGCCGCAACATTGTGGGCACCCAGCACAACGAAGAATATAAGACAATTAGAAAGAATCCAAAGAGCAGCGACAAACTGGCACCTACACCGTCAAATCTGACATACGAACAAAGATTGGAGAAATTACATCTGTCAACACTGGAACAGAGAAGAGAAAGAAGTGATTTATTGATCATTTACAGAATTATGAAAAGAATGGAAATTCTCGATAGAGACAACTTATTAAAGTGGGACAGAAGAGAAACAAGAGGACACGAAAAGAAACTAAAGGACACTTATAGAAGAGACCTGAAAAAATATCTCCCCACATAAAGTGATTGATGTCTGGAACAAACTAAACGGGGAAACAGTGAATGCCAAAACTATACACGATTTTAGGAATAAACTGGATGCGGAGAGATACGAAAACAGGTCACTACATGCATAGCTCTCATCCGGTAAAATAAATTAAGTAAACTAGGTAAATAACACACACACACACACACACACACACACACACACACACACACACACACACACACACACACACACATAT
>NC_134788.1:18941997-18949497 GCF_046742065.1 Oratosquilla oratoria | reverse complement strand
CTCAAAGTGAACTCCAAACTGAAACCTGTGAAAAGTCTAGGGTAAACTTACTCATTATGGTAAATATAACAAAATAAAAAATTAAAAGGTGTATAGAGAAACTCAAAATTAATAAAACACCAGGGCCTGATGGTTGGTACTCAAGAATCTTAAAGGAAATGAAAAATTAGATTGTTCCACTAGAAACTATTTTTAAGAAATCCATCATATACGAAGATTTCTCAAGAGAATGGAAGCTAGCTAACGTCACTCCAATATTAAAAAAAGATGACAAAAAGAAACCGGATAACTACAGGCCTATAAGCTTGACTTTAATCATAGGACAAATGATGGAAACTATCATCAGGGATGCTATCAAACATCATTTATAAAGTAACTGTTTGATAAATGATAGCCAGCATGGATTCAGACGGAAACGTTCTTGCGTGATTAATTTACTCGAATTCTACAACACAGGCATCTCGAGTTGTGACAAAAGAAACAATATATATTTGATATATTTAGACTTTGCAAAAGCTTTTGATACCGTCCCACACGAAAGACTACTTACTAAATTAGCTTCACACGGAGTAAGTGGTAGCCTATTAAGTTGGACTAGAAATTGGTTGATTGATCAAAACCAGAGAGTTGTTTTAAATGGTAAAACTTCTAGATGGAAAAATGTTATGAGTGGAGTTCCTCAGGGTTCCGATCTTGGCCCACTTCTATTCATAGGATATATAAATGATACAGACCACGGCCTAAAATCTATTGTCTCCAAATTTGCTGATGATACAAAATTGTGCGGGATGGTAAGTGATTACTTAGATCAATTAGATGTTCAAGAAGATTTAGATAAATTACAGCAATGGTCTGAAAAGTGGCTAATGAAATTTAACACAAGTAAATGCAAGGTTATGCACATAGGTAAAAATAACAGCAAGTACGATTACAAGTTATTTGGAAATACGTTAACAAAAGTGAATAGTGAGAAGGATCTAGGAGTAATTATCAGTAACGATCTCAAATCATCTATGCAGTGTAAGCCTCTGAGAAAGCAAATAAAATTCTAGGACCGATTGTGCGATATTTTGACTTCAAAAGCTCATCTCTAACAAGCCATATACATCATTAGTTCGTCCACATTTGGAATATGCTGTTTCTGTATGGTCATCGAATCTCATTAAAGATATTGACAGATTGAAAAAAGTACAAAGGAGATTCACAAAACTGATTCCAAATATAAAAAATAAATCATGCGAAAATCGAATAAAACATATGAATCTGTTTTCCCTAAGAAAAAAAAAAAAAAAAAACGTAGACTCAGAGGTGACTTGATACAGGTATTTAAGATTCTAAAGGGGATTGACAACATCAAGTGAAAAAATTCTTACACTGAATGAGAATCCGACAAGAAATAATGGTCTCAAACTGTCATGAGATAGATTTAATTTGGAAGTGGGTAGAAAAAAATTCACCAACCATGTAGTTAATGAATGGAATAAACTTCCTGCAGAGGCAGCGCAATGTAGTTTAGTTCGAAGCTTAAGATTCGTTTAGATAAGCATATTTGATTGTTTGATATTATTTGTCTGTTTATTAATTATTTACTTGATTTCCATTTATTATTTGTAGTTTATTATTACTTACTATTTACATGTTTGTTTATCATTTAACTATACCTATGTATTATTTATTTTATTTATTATTACTCATATTATTATAGTTCTTATTTTATTTTATCTATCTTTTATTTATCATATATATATATATATATATATATATATATATATATATATGTATGTATATATATGTATATATATGTATATATATTCGCATCCGACCTAGTTCTGGACCAAAAGGTCTCCTGTCGGCATGCTCCACCTTTGTAAATCCTTTGTAATATCCTTTGTGTATATATATATTATATATATATATATATATATATATATATATATACAGTATATATATATATATATATATATATGTATATATATGTGTATATGTATATATATGTATATATATACATATATATATACACGTATATATATGTATATATATATATATATATATATATATATATATATATATATATATATTTGGATGATGGCGAACATAAACACAGGGGAAGGCTCGGAACCCTAAACACTCTAACGTTTCGTTCGCGTAGAACTTCTTCAGAGAGTTCTACGCGAACGAAACTTTAGTGTTTAGGGTTCCGAGCCTTCCCCTGTGTTTATGTTCTCCATCATGCAAATAATTTGTCTAAAATACTTATCCATATATATATATATATATATATATATATATATATATAAATATGTATGTATATATATATGTATGTATATATATGTATATATGTATATATACGTATATATGTATATGCATATATACATATATATTAGCACAGCGTAATGTAATAGCACATTGGTAAAATGAAACTTGTTAACCCACTGTCGGAGAAAAGAAATCAGAAATACTAATTATCTGTATATTTCGACCACTGACTGTGGTCCTCTTCATTCTGCTGAAGAGGACCACAGTCAGTGGTCGAAATATACAGATAATTAGTATTTCTGATTTCTTTTCTCCGACAGTGGGTGAACAAGTTTCATATATATATATATATATATATATATATATATATATATATATATATATATATATATATATATATATATATATATATATATATATATATGGATGATGGAGAACATAAACACAGGGGAAGGCTCGGAACCCTAAACACTCTAATGTTTCGTTCGCGTAGAACTTCTTCAGAGAGTTCTACTCGAACGAAACGTTAGAGTGTTTAGGGTTCCGAGCCTTCCCCTGTGTTTATGTTCTCCATCATCCAAATAATTTGTCTAAAATACTTATCCATATATATATATACAAAGGATTTTACAAAGGATTTACAAAGGCGGAGCATGCCGACAGGAGACCTTTTGGTCCATAACTAGGTCGGATGCGAATATATATATATATATATATATATATATATATATATATATGTATATATATATATATATATCCCTATCTGTCACTATGTCTCTCTCACTTTCTCCCTCCTTTTCTCTTTCTCTTCTTGCTTTTCCACCGTTATCTCTCTCTCTTTGTTTTTCTCTCCCTCTTTTGCCCCGCCATATCTCCCTCTCTCTGTTTGTCTTTGTACTTGTTACCCATGTTTCTTTCTCTATCTCCCCTTCTCATGTACAAATTGTTTCTCATCTCTTCGACTCCTCAACGGGTGTAAAAATAAATTATTTTGACTTTTGCTCCACAGATGCTGAGTCGTGACCCTGATGCTGTCATGTCGTCTGAGACCGTATCTCACCTGAGCAAAGAAGCCTTGAGGGATTTGCTGAAAAGAGATGACATTTGTTTTTCTTCCGAGGCTGTCCCCTTCAAAGCACTGATTGCCTGGTAAATACATGTGCATGTCCTCCTACTTTGTGGCCAATTCTCTTTTGTTTTCAACATGATATAGAATGCAGATGTGGTTAGATATTCGTCTATTGACCTCCGACATAAAGACGTTCTGCGAGTGGCACTATGTCTCATGTCGTTGCAGGGGAAGAGCCCAGCTAGGCCCGGAGGAGGAGCCGTCAGGGAGTGCGGTGCGCCAGAAGATCGGGGACGACCTGCTGAAGGAGGTGCGGTTCCTGAACATGTCCTGCAACGAGTTCGTCGAAAACGTGGTCGCCACGGACGTGCTGACTCGCATGGAGTGCTTCCACATCCAAAGGGCGATCGACGGCGCCGACCTCTCGATCCTCCCAGAGGACACTCCTCTCAATCCTACCAGGAGAGGCAGAGCCCCAAAGCTCAGGAAGAGGATGAAGTTTTCTCGCTGTGCACTGAGATTACCTGGTTCCTGGGCGCATTACACTTCGTCTTCAGAAGTTGTCTTGGTTGAAGGTCTTTCGAGTGATGCGACGATTCAGCTTCACCACATGTATGTTGGCCATGGTGGAACACTTAACATAATGGACGACGAAGGAAAAGCGATACGCTCAGCGACGTCTGAAGATGATGATTTCACTTTTACGAGGCCAGCTGTCCTTCGGAAGGATAAGAAATACAGAGTTGTGTTTTACCCCAGAGGAGATGTTTGGTTATATCGTGGACACAGTGGAGGAAGGGAGAGGTTCAGGAACGCAACTCTTTCATTTTCACGGTTTCATATCTGTGAGTTCTATATCTGGAACCCGACAAGTAGTTAGGAAGGAGGCACGCCACTGCGTACCCTCGGCCCTGTGGAAGCGAAGTCCGTTCGGGTTTGGCTGTCGAGAGGCAAAAGAAAGGACAAGAGCGTCATTCATGTCACAGGAGAGAGCGGGTCCTGTTGCCAATGGCGACGATGAGCAGATTGGAATGGTTTGGCGCCAGCAAGAATGAAACGTGAAATGAGCAGCAGCCAGGGCCAAACGTGAGAGGGGCGTCACCGTAGACAGAGACAGAGGGAGAGGGTGTAGTGTCATCCTTGGTTCTCGGGCTGAACTGCTCACGAGTGTTCCAGTGACGACTCGGCCAACCGCGGTCTAGCCTGCAAACCGTCGACATTTCGTCTTTAACAAATTTGTTTTCCTCTCTTTCAAAAAAGAAATTGAAAATAGTAATAATAAGATAGAGTGAATAGAAATGATAAAACATATTGAATGATAATAATATACCAATCATATTTTTTCATTCATGCGAAAATAGATTATGTAAACTCCTTATGCTTTCAGTCATTCGTAATATCTTAAATCGTGTGTATGATTGAGCGTCAAATAACAGTTATTTCTACTTGTATTTTGTTTCAATATCCTTATCTTTTATGTTTTCGGTAGCCATTTTATTTTTTTCTATTGGCATTTGAAAGGATATGCAGTCACACTCTCTCCTACTAAGAACAACTTCATTTTCCAAACTAGCAACCACAAGGAAAGAAAAATACATGGAAGAATTAAACTATATATATATATATATATATATATATATATATATATATATATATATATATATATATATATATATATACTAAATGAAAAATAAAACATTATGATGCAAGTGCATTGAAAATCTATACCGAGACTGGAAGACAGAAATAAGCGAAGAATCTTGTTATGGGAATACACCGATTCTAGTAATTTTATTCAAAGCAAGAATTATTATTACAGTATTGTTTTGTTTTATTATTTATTTATTTTGCTCTGTTTTATTTTATGTATTTATTTATTCATTTATTATTTATTTGTTTATTGTCTTTGCGAAGATCTGGGACACAATACGAAGGGCATCATACGACAAAATGGAAGATCTATATTTCATATCGAAGGTATAAAGGGAGGAAAATCCTAGTGGTGCACACAATGTGGAAAACGAGAGAAAATCCCTTCCAGGGACATTTTTTTATTCTCCAAGAAGATGGAGTTTAGAAGGATATGATAGAGAAACAAAATGTCGACATCGACAGAAATAGTGTTTCTTTTTCTATCAATTCATTAGGCGGAATATCATAGACAAGTACGAATCTCTATATTTCTGGTATTTCCTTCGAGCCTCTAAAGTCTAGAGTTTTGAAGGAAATACCAGAAATATATATATACATGTATATATATGTATATTTATATATATATGTATATATATATGTATATATATATATATATACACATATGTATGTATGTACGTATAGACTTAAAACCCACTTTCAGAAAAGAAGAGACGAAAGTAGGTAGTTCTGTATATTTCGATCACTATGTGTAATCACAGATAGTGATCGAAATATGAACAGTCTCTCCAACTAAGAACAACTTCATTTTTCAAGCTAGGGAACAGGGAAGCACATGGAAGAAATCAGCTATGTATTTTATCGTTTTCTTTTATGTATATAGTATGTATAAAAAGTACCATTAAAATAAAGAATGGAGTGTAAGTGCACGGAAAGAGTAAAACGCCATTGAAAATATACCGAGACTGAAAGACCGAAATGGGCGAAAAATCTTTTAATGTCCATGCACCGATTTCAGTCATTTTATCTAAAGCAAGAAAAAAGCCTTTGAATAGCAAAATAAAGGGGATTCGACACTAAGATTTGGAAGATTTCTGTTTTAGAACGAATTAGGTGCACAAGAACGAAAATCCTAATGCACAGAATGTGGGGAAATTAGATAAAATTATTATTCACCCCCCCCCCGACCCCCTAATAAGACGGAGTTAAGCGTCTTAATTCGCTGGCGACTAAAATAATGAATTCGCAGCGTTTGATTAACGCTACAATAGAGTCAAGCATGTTCGCCTCTAGCGTTTCAGTAGCGAATAGAGAAGCTAGCGAGCGTCTAGCGTCAAAAACAGCCGTCCGTCAGCAGATTCATGAGTCTTGATTTGTTTTCGAAATTGCCCGATGTTAGATTTTCAAGTGTCCTCTTACCTTGTTTTCAAGAGATTTTTTTAAATGAAAAACTTTACATGCTCGAATGAGACAAGCATAACGGTTCTGTCATGAAGTTTCCCAGGGGTGTGACATCTCCTACGTTCATACTCTTTACTTCCACCCGAATTCCCAGACACTAGTGTTGATCTGAACATTCTTTTCTGTTTCGTAGTAAATGCCACTCATTTGTCAATCGGTGTCAGTGATGTAAAAGTCATTCTCAGGGAAAAGATTTGGAAACTTTGATGCTAATAGGACAATGGTTTTCCTAAAAAAAGAAAAAAAAAACGTAGGCTCAGAGGTGACTTGATACAGATTTTTAAGATTCTATAGGGAATTGACAACATCAAAAGTGACAAAATTTTCACACTGAATGCAAATCAGACAAGAAACAATGGTCTCAAACTGTCCGGAAATAGATTCAATTTGGAAGTGGGTAGAAACAACTTCGCCAACCATGTAGTTATTGATGAATGGAATAAACTTCCTGCAGAGGCAGTGTAATGTATTTCAGTTCGAAGTTTTAAGAATCATTTAGATAAACACCTAAGCAAATTGCTGTAATATCATTTATTCTATATTATTTGTTTTGTTAATGTTTGTCTGTTTCTTTGTTATTATTTGCTTTGCTCTCATTTATTACTAGTTATATGTCAATTTATGATTATACATTTAACTATACCTATGCATTTATCTATGTATTTCATTTATTATTTATTATAGTTTTATTTATTTATCTATTCATTTATTTATCATTATTTTGATTTTTTCGCATCCGACCTAGATATGGACCAAAAGGTCTCCTGTCGGCATGCTCCGCCTTTGTAATCCTTTGTAAGAAAATACACTGAGGATCCAATGCTTTGAGAGATTCAAACAATGAATCAGTTGGATTACAATTGTGCAGAACAGGACCGTAGGCTGGCCCAAGTGCCAGGGAAAGGAGAGGCAGTAAACAGAAGAGGCCCCACAGTTCCTGGCGCCGGCCCTGATTCTGGTTGGCGCCAAACGATTTGATCAAGCTGAAGGAGGGGGGAGGGGCCCAAGTGCCAGGGAAAGGAGAGGCAGTAAACAGAAGAGGCCCCACAGTTCCTGGCGCCGGC
>NC_134788.1:18926997-18934497 GCF_046742065.1 Oratosquilla oratoria | reverse complement strand
TTCACACAAGCCACTAAATTATTTGGAAGTAATTAACAGGATATGAAATAAGTGGGCTTGGAATTCAGCCCACACAGGATTCAGCCCACTTTTAGATTCACTAAAAATAATGGGTTAGGTTGAGTTAGGCTAAATCCCTTTGGGCTGAATCCCATATGGGCTGAACTCCAATGGAACCTATGAAATATATAACACAATTGTTACGGACGGACTGGTTATGTGAAGAGACGTTACGTATAACGGATAAGTGCTTAAGAACCAGCTCACTTATAGAAGCCACGGTAGGACTGAATTATCTGGTCAGGGCCTAGATAATTCGTAAGACTAGAAGTAAAGTAACAAAGAAGATTCCAGGAAAGGAATATTAAACTAGCGATAAAACTAGTAAACGAAATTATTAATAACATGGAAAATATTTACAGGCAATAATAAACAAAAGAGAATGGGCAGTTGGGTCAATGGGACCGTTACACGAATATAAGAATACGGAAAATATCGTTCAAATACGAAGCACAGGATACGTATACAATATGGTACTAATTAAGTACAAAGAGGTCAGGAACATATGTATCAAAATAAGTAATAAATACAAATACAAGTATAATGCAATGCAAACATATATAAGACAAGTAATGGAGGCAAAAAGGGGGTGATCACTTCACACGAATCGTCTCATGAGTCCAACCTGTGAGAGTCTTATCAAGAGAGCAACTTGCGAGAAATGACAAGGTGTGAGTGGTTTTCACAGCTTATACACCCACGGACCGGAGGCGGGATACTTCCGGTGAAGGGTGCGGGCGAGCGCAAAGGAGGGGGGGAGGGTAAGTTATCACACGTCAACATGGGTAGTTTTAAGACTCGACTCGCTTGAACAATCTGCTTATTTAGTAACTGTCAAATCTGTGCGCTCTGAACTATTCAGGATTACTTCGTTTGTCTGTTCTACAAGAGTGCGCACATTTCTCCGCACGTAGGCAAGATTACATATAGTGGACGGGCGTTATTACTTACATTGTTACAATACATACATAGACAAGAAATATGAACATAGTTATGTAATACAAAGGAACACAATTCTAAGACATAATTACATATATGACATAATACTAATATTACGTTACACCTCCACCGTTTGGGAAAGCTTTTCATTTTCTGTTGAAAAGCTATGTTCTAGAAAGGACCTCAGCTAAAACATTATGGACGCCTTTAATGTGTTGAATGGTTATATCAAAGGGTTGGAGAAATAAGCTCCAACGTGTAAGTCTCGGATTTTTGCTTTTCATAGTCTGTAGGAACTTTAAGGGGTTGTGGTCCGAATATACTTGAATGGTAGTTGAGGACGAACCCAGGTAGACTTCGAAGTGGATAAGGCCCTGGACCAAAGCGAGCGTCTCCTTCTCAATTGTTGAGTAGTTCTTCTGCGCAGGGGACAGCTTCTTGTTGTAGTAGGCGATAGCGTGAAGAACTTCATTGTGTTCTTGCAAGAGGGCGGCACCAATACCGGTGTCGCTGGCATCGACTTGCAGATGAAAGGGTCATTGGAAATCGGGTGCCCTTAGAACGGGTGCGTTAGTGAGAAGGGACTTCAGGTTTTTGAAGGCTTTCTCACAGCCAGGAGTCCACACGAAGTCGTTGTCTTTTCTCAACAGGTCAGTCAATGGTTTAGCTACATCTGCAAAATTAGGACAAAAACGGCGATAATAGCCATTCATTCCAAGGAAACGACGTACCTCTCTACGATTAGTGGGTGTTGGTACATCATTGATGGCTTTTATCTTGGCGTCTATTGGAAACACTTGGGAATTTCCAACTTTAAATCCCAAGTAGGGGACCTGTGTATGTCCGAAATCACATTTGGACAAATTGATGGTAAGGTTGGCTTGGTCTGCTCTATAAAAGAAATTATTTAAGTGTTCAATATGTTCTGTCCAAGACTGACTAAATATTATCACATCATCTAGATAAGTTTTTACTCCTGGCAATCCTGCAACAAGACTACTTATCATTCTTTGGTAAGTGGCAGGGGCTTTTTTAAGCCCAAATGGCATTGCTCGGAATTGAAACAATCCCTCTTCCGTAATGAAGGCGGTAACTTCCCTTGAGCGAGGGTGTACCGGGATTTGATAGTATCCCCTTAACATATCCAGCTTGGATACATACTTGGCAGTTCCTAGACTGTCTATGATATCATCTTTCCTAGGGATAGGAAAAGCATCGGCCTTGGTATGGGCATTGATCTTTCTGTAGTCAATGCACAGGCGATACGAATTGTCAGGTTTAGGGACAAGAATCCAAGGAGATGCCCAAGGACTACTGGAGGGTTCAATTATTCCCTATTGAAGCAGTGTTTATTTCTGTTTTTATGAACTCCTTTTTCGGATTAACTCTATAAGGGGCTTGTTTGATAGCTCTTGGCGAGTCTAGAATTATTTCATGCTTCATCAAAGAAGTGAATCTTGGGGAATCTAGAAATAATTTTGGAAAACTTCTTAAGAGAGAAAGAATGTCTTTACCTTGTTTCTCAGATAAGTGTCCTACTTTTATCTGAAGATTTTGTAGTATCTGAGAGTTTTCCAAGGGAATCTCAGGAGGATTAGGCAGGTTATCAGGCGGCTCTTCCGATTCTATTGTGGTAGAGCTGCAAGCTGGAATTGGATCTCTGGAATAATAAGGTTTTAAGGTATTTATGTGACAGAGACGGGAACTCTTTCTTCTGTCTGGAGTTTTGATTATGTAGTTGAGATCACTAGCTCTGGACAAGACTTCATAGGGTCCTTTGTATTTAGCCTGCAATGGATCTCCTGGTATAGGAAGATAAAGTAACACTTGATCTCCTGGAGAGAAAGTTCTAAGTTTACAATTTTTATGATACCGACCTTTCATTACTCGCTGAGCATTTGTTAAGTTCTCTCTTGCCAATTTCCAAGCTTCTAACAACTTCTCGGTGACCTGGGACACGTATTTCAAAGAAGGAACTGGTGGTTCTTCTTCCATCCATTGATCATGAAGTAACTTTAGGGGACCACGGACTTCATGACCGAAGACTAATTCTGACGGGCTGAATCCAAGGCTTTCTTGAATTGTTGTTCGGGTGGCGAGCAGCAAAAAGGGGAGTCCGTCTTCCCAATTTCGAGTGTTCTCAGCACAGAAGATTCTCAACATTGTCTTGAGCGTTTGGTGAAAGCGCTCTAGAGCACCTTGTGATTGAGGATGATAGGCGGAGGAAGTTACATGATTTATACCTAGTGTTACAAGGGTTTCTCTAAACATGTTGGAAAGAAAATTACTTCCTTGATCACTTTGAATGTTCTTGGGAAATCCTACCATAGTGAAATATTTCAACATTTCTCTAATTATGGTTTGAGCTTTGATATTTTTCAAAGGAATTGCTTCTGGAAAACGGGTGCTCATACACATGATGGTGAGAATGTATTGATTTCCTTTACTAGAAGGAGGTAAAGGTCCTACACAGTCAGTTAGAATTTTACTAAATGGCTCTTCCATTACAGGAATACGATGGAGTGGAGCTTCTACAATTTTCTGGTTGGGCTTACCTACAAGTTGACATGTATGACATGTTCTACAATATTGGGCAACATCTTTGACAACCGTGGGACAATGGAAATGTTGGGTTATGTTGAACAAGGTCTTTCTTACCCCTACATGACCTGCTAAGGGAGTATCATGAGCCAATTTTAGAACATTATTCCTGAAACTAAGAGGGAGGACTATTTGATTCCTTACTTGCCAAGGCTGGTGAGCGGTTGCGGTGGATGCTCTCCATTTTCGCATTAGGACTCCGTTTTTTATATAGAAACCTCGTGACATACTTTCAACTTCTTCTGGAGATGAAACAAACTCGTACAAATTTTTAAGAGAAGGATCTGACTTCTGTTCTTTGATTGATTCTGCTCTAGATAGAGAAACTGGTGAAGAAGAAGATGGGTCAGTTTGGGAGAATAGAGATTCTAGATTATAGGTCTCCTCTTCAGATTTCTTGTACTGAGATCTGGTTACAACACAAGCGGGAAACAACTGTAAGTTATCTGAAGGTTCTACTGAGGTCTTAGGGTTATTTGTTATTAAAGGAGAAATGACTTTGCTTCCAGCGATGTCATTGGCCAACAATAAGGCTGTTCCTACTATGGGAAGAGAGTCTACTACCGCTACTTTAACCATTCCGGTTGTTAAATCAGACCGCAAGAAAACATTATGTAATGGACATTTTACAATTCCTCCAACTCCTTCTATCAATATATCATAACCTGTATATGACTCACCCAGATTCTGCAAGACAAAATTTAAAATCAGACTTTGCTTTGCTCCTGTGTCTCGGAGTATGGAAACAGGATATTGCTGTGAACTACTACTATGAGATATAGTTCCTGAAGATACAAATGATTTGAAACAAGTATCATGATCTGATGAGGATGGTTCTACACTACTTGACAGTGCTGGCTTCTTTGGTTGTTTATCCTGAATAGAGGATTTTGAATCGTCTGATCATATATTACTTACAAGAGTTGGTGTCTTATTGGAGAATGAGGGTGCCAGTCTCTTTCTGCAATTTGAAATGTGATGGCCAGCCTTTTTACAATATGAACAAGTTACAGGGGGGATTAGTCTTAAACCTTTCCATTCTTTGCCAAGGTTGGTTTGGAGGATATTGATTGAAATCAGACCTATAACTGGAATGTGATGGGCTAGACTGATTTTCAAAGGGTTTCTTTGGGGACCAAGGATCAGAGCATTGTGTTGAATCTGGAATATATGACTTGGACTTTTGGAATTCCATTTGTCTTGACTTAGGCTTATGATTTAGTGTGAACTCATCAGCCAATACAGCAGCTTTAGTTAAAGTTTCGGGAACATGATCATCTATAAAAATCCTAAGATCTGTCTCTAAGGTATTCTTAAACTGCTCCAACAAAATCGACTGTTTAAGTCTATCTAAGGTGTCTGTTTTACTAGCTAAACACCACCTATTGAATAACTTCTCTTGTTGAGCCGCATATTCTACGTATGTTAACTGAGGTGTCTTCCTATAATTACGGAATTTCTGTCTATAGGCCTCTGGTATTAGTTCATAAGCTTTTAGAATACAAGCTTTCACATTATCATACTCGCTTTCTGCTTCTGAAAGAGAAGTATAAATTTGCTGAGCCTTACCCTTAAATTGTGTTTGAATGATTAATGGCCAGTTTTCTTTAGGGATTTGTAACTGTCGTGCCAATTTTTCCCACTGAAGAAAGAATGTTTCTGGGTCTTCTGAAAACTGGGGCAAAAGTTTTACATACTTGGAAATATATATATGACCTTCCTGAACTACGGGTTGTCTTTCAACAATCCTAGCTTCTACTTCTGCCTTCTTTAATTCTAACTCTGCCAATTTGACATAAGTTTCGTCCTCTCTTGCCGCTTGTTTCACTTTAGCTTCCTCTTCTCTAGCTTTAAATTCTGCCTCAATTTGCATTTGTTTCAATTTAGCTTCCTCCTCAATTTCTACTCTCCTGACTTTTAATTCTAACTCCTTAATCTTAAGTTCGACTAGTCGTGCCTCTATTTCTAACTTGTCTGAAGGAATTTGTATAGCTTTAATCTCTTCTGGAGATAAGATCTCATCTTCGATCAGATTTTCAACGAGTTCCTGAAGTATTTTTTTTCTTTCGCAAACTTGTATCAATGTCTACTCCAAAGTGCTTGCCTATTTCTATCAAAGTGTCTTTAGTTTGTTTCTTTAAGGAAACTTACCTTGGGATGTGTGAACGAAGTCTGGAATTATACTCATCCATCTCTGAAAAGAATGTGTTGTTAAATACCTGATAAAAATATCCTTGGGCAAGGGGTGCCACTTGTTGTTACGCGACCCGGACATGGTTATGTGAAGGGAGAACGTTAGGTATAACGGATAAGTTGCTTAAGAAACCAGATCACTTCTAGAAGCCACGGTAGGACTGAATTAATCTGGGTCAGGGCCTAGATAATTCGTTAAGACTAGAAGTAAAGTAACATAAGAAGATTCCAGGAAAGGAATATTAAAACTAGCGAATTAAACCATAAGTAAATGCAAGGTAAATGCACATAGGTAAAAATAACAGTGAAGTACGATTACAAGTTATTTGGAAAAAGTCCGTTAACAAAAGTGGATAGTGAAAAAGATCTCGGGCGTAATTATCAGTAACGACTTCAAATCATCCAAGCAGTGTTAAATTTCCAGCCTCTGAGAAAGCAAATAAGATTCTAGGAATGATTGCGCGATCTTTTGATCTTCAAAAGTTGATCATCACTCATTAACAAGCAATATATAAATCGTGTAGTTCGTTCCACATTTGGAATATGCTGCTTTCACGTATGGTCACCCCGAATCTCATTAAAGGACATTTGACAGACTGGAAAAAGTACAACGGCGAGCCACAAAACTGATTTCCAATTTATAAAAAGATAAATCATAACGAAAATCCGACTAAAGCACATGAATCATGTTTATTGCCTCAAATAAAAATAAAGCGTAGACTCAGAGGTGACTTGATTACAGGTCTTTAAGATTTTAAAGGGAATTGACAACATCAAAAGTGACAAAAATCTTCACATTTGAATGGAGAATCAGACAAGAAACAACGGTCTCAAACTGTCGCGGAAATAAGGATTTCAATGGGGAAGTAGGTAGAAACAACTTTGCCAACCGTGTAGAATTTAATGAATGGAATAAACTTCCTGCAACAGGTAGAGCAATGTAGTTCAGTCTTTCCGAGAAGCTTTACAAATCAATTTAGATAAATACCTAAGATCTCTGTAGTGGGATTATAATTTATCTTATATTATTTGTTTTTGTTTTGTTTATCATTTGTCTGTCCTGATGTTCAGGTGTATTAATTAAAGTTAATATGTCAATTTATTATTATTTACTATTTACCTGTTTGTTGTATTATTGTTAACTATAGCCTATTGCAGTTATTTATGTATTTTTATTTGTTATGTAACATTACTTGTTTGTAGTTAGGTATATTTATTAGTGGATGTTAGTAATTATGATTTTTTTTTTCACTCCGACCTAGATATGGATCAAAAGGTCCGCCTTTCGGCATGCAGCTCCGCCTTTGGTAATCCTGGGTAATTCCTTTGATAAAACTAAGCAAAACGGAAATTGATTTAATAACATGGAAAATATTTACCCAGGCACATAATAAACAAAAGAGAATGGGCCAGTTGTGTGGGGGTCAATGGGGACGTTGACACGAATATAGAGAATAGGGCGGAAAATATCGTTTCAAATACGAAAGCACAGGATACGTATACAATAGTGGTACTAATTAAGTACAAAGAGGTCAGGAAACATATGTATCGAAAATAAGTAATAAATTACAAGATACAAGTTATAATGCAATGCAAACATATATAAGACAAGTAATGGAGAGCAAAAAAGGGGGTGATCACTTCACACGAATCGTCTCATGAGTCCAACCTGTGAGAGTCTTATCAAGAGAGGCAACTTGCGAGAAA
>NC_134788.1:18923094-18926497 GCF_046742065.1 Oratosquilla oratoria | reverse complement strand
ATCTAAATTAGATTCTAAATCTAAGCGTTGTGTTATGTTAGGATATGGATCTACTACTAAAGGTTACAGATTGTATGATGTAACTAGTAAGAAAATAATTTACAGCAGGGATGTAATTTTCAATGAATCTCAAATGTATTTTCTTGAGAAGGAGTGTGCTAATGTTGATTCTGTTTCAGTTGAAAAAGTTGATATTTCCATTCCTGTAGATAAAGATGAGAAAAATGGAAATGAAGCTCCTGAAATGCATGTTAGGAGGTCCAATAGAGATAGACGTCCACCAGAACGTTTTGGTGAATGGGTTAATATTTGTGATGCACCATCACTTGGTGAACCACAAAGTGTTGAAGATGCTTTGAATGGACCTGAAAAATCTCTTTGGAAGGCAGCTATGCAGAGTGAAATAACAGCTCTTTCTTCTAATGATGTTTGGGATTTGACAGAGTTGCCGGAAGGACGAACTCCCGTCAAATCGAAGTGGGTTTTTAACAAGAAATTTGGACCTGATGGCTCAGTTTCCTCTTACAAAGCTCGCTTAGTTGCACAAGGTTTTTCACAAAGACCTGGTATTGACTATGATGAGACCTTCAGTCCTGTGGTTAGGTTTGAGTCAATACGTACCATCTTATCATTAGCTGCTAGAGAAGGATTAAAGATCCATCAGATGGATGTATCTTCTGCGTTTCTCAATGGAGAACTGCGTGAAGAGATTTACTTAACTCAACCCGAATCTTTTCATGAACCTGGAAAAGAAGAGTTAGTATGCAAACTAAACAAGGCCATCTATGGCCTCAAACAAGGTCCTAAATGTTGGAATGATAACTTAGATAAATTTCTTAAAGACTTGCATTTTGAACAAAGTCCTAGTGATTCATGTGTTTACACTCGTATGTATGATAATGATTTGTGTATAATTGCCATATATGTTGACGATGTCATTTTAGCTTGTAAGTCCTTTGATGTTATTGCTGAGATTAAGAATTTGTTGAGTGAGCGTTACTTGATGAAGGACTTAGGAGAATTGAAACGTTTTTTAGGTGTAAAAATTGCACAAAATAATGGTAAAATATTCATCAATCAATCTGGATTTATTAAGAGTGTTCTTAACAAGTTTGGCTTTGGTGACTGTAAGCCTGTATCTACTCCATGTGATGTAAGCAATGTTCTTTTAAAAGACTATGATGAATCAGATCTCTTTGATACTACTAAGTATCAATCTGCAGTTGGCAGTTTGTTATTTTTGTCCTCAAAAACCAGACCAGACATTTCATATGCAGTATGTAATGTTGCATAGTATTGTAATAAACCTTATCAACAGCATTGGTCAGCAGTTAAGAGGATCTTCAGATACCTCAAATGAACCATTTCAGTTGGACTACTCTATACTAATGATGATGTAAATGAATGTGTAGGTTTTGCTGATGCTGACTGGGCTGGTGATAGATCTGACCGTAAATCCACATCAGGTTATTGTTTTAGGCTCGGGACTAGTGGACTGATTTCTTGGCGCTCAAACAAGCAATCGTGCGTTGCACTCTCAACTGCTGAGGCTGAATATGTAGCACTATCTGGTGCAGCACAGGAAGCTGTTTGGCTTAAATCTTTGCCAACGGACTTGAAACACGATTGTCAAAGTCCTATAACTATCTTTGAGGATAATCAGTCTGCTATAGTCCTTGCGAAGAATCAGAAAGATCATTCTCGTACTAAACATATTGATATAAAGTTTCATTTTGTGAGAGACTTGATCAATAACAAAATCATTGGTGTGAAATATTGTCCAAGTGATAATATGTTGGCTGATATATTAACCAAGGCACTCCCTGTGGATAAGTTTCAAAAATTTAGAAAAGGTATGGGAATGACTGAACAAAAAGTGAATGAATAGAATTTACAAAAACAATACAATCTGAGAAGGAGTGTTGAAATATGAATATTTGTTATTGTGCATCTTGTGTTGTTTTTGATTGAATGTATAATGCAATGTATAGTAAGAATTTTGTCATTTGATTTATTGTATAATCTGTACTTAATTTGCATGTATAACAAAGTTCAGTTGCTAGGCCTGAGAGATTTCCCGCGCTAAGGGAGACGCTACTCCATTACAAGTCAGTCTTTGTGAAGCCACAGTGTGGAGAGGTTGACGTGTACATTTTTGTCTGAATATAAACTTAATCGTGTCATGTGCATTGTGCCTTTCAAGAACAATAAACAGTTAAGTACTTTTCTAAGCGTTTATATAATACCCATAACTTTCAACACTCGCCTCCCTGACTGCTCTTTCTTTGGTGAGATAAGGGGGTGTGTTAAAGTTTGTTCCTAGTGTGTAGAAGGGAGAGAGGGAGCCTAACTGTTCATATGGGGCGAAAGATTTTTTGAACTCGTCAATGATATTTTGGAAAGTCTGTGGCTGTTGGAACGCGTCGGATTGGATAATGTCGCTTGCAAGGGTATCGTTGAAATCGATGCGACTTTTAAGGACCGCGATTTTTGTCATGTCGTCGTGCACCTGTGTGCGCTGTATTTCCGAACGGACGTCATCTAAGAGAGTGTGGATGGCGATGTTTGTCCCGTTGAACTTCGGAAGAGTGTTGTCATGTTGAAGGAGTGTTAGTAGGTTTGTTGCAGAACGTTGCATGTGTGGTTGAGCGACGGTTGGGTCTGTGTTTTGTTTCGGCGAGGACTGTGTTATTTTTGTTTTGTGCTGCCATTTTGGAACGAGTGTTGTAATGGTGTGAAACGTTGGACTGTGAATGGGTCATGCACACTTTCGTACAAAAAGAAAAAAAATCACCGAAAAATGTTAAGGCTTTGCAAAAAATATAAAAAAAAATCACTGGATAGCCTTCACTTAAACTCACTCGCACAACAATTTAGAGCTACACCTAGCCCCAATAAATACAGGCATCTACTTACAGTGCTGACGAGGTGAAGCGATGGTGAAGGGTTCACAAGAGGTGGAAGTTGAATAGTTTGATGGAGTTTTGGTGCGATGATGCAGATCTGGAAATATTGAAAGAATGAGAAGGGTGACAATGGGTTAGTTCGTGTGTGGAATTTGTTCAGTTTTTGAAAGGCGTCGGCCCGACTTCCGGACGTGAGAGCGATACTTCCTTTGACCGATGTTGTTGAGCTGGGTCACGGCGAGGGAGATGGGCTTTGTCTCGTTGCCGGTTGCTGGGGTGGGTCGCTGGGATGACTTGTCCTGTGCGTTGGGCTGGCTCACACAGCGAGAGAGATGGCTTGAGCTGTTGTCCGCTTCGCTGGATAGGTGGGTCGCTAGGATAACTTGTCCTGTGCGTTGACTAGCTCGTTCGCTTCGCTGGGTAGGACTCACAGCGAAGGTTCGAGTTGATGGGCTTGCTGGCGTTGGGTAGGTTGCACGACGTTCCTGCTCCGGGAT
>NC_134788.1:18890594-18918094 GCF_046742065.1 Oratosquilla oratoria | reverse complement strand
TTTCTTCATCTGCTTGTAATTGATTTTCTTTTTTTTCTTAGTCATCTTTTTTTTTCTTCGTCTGTTTTCTTCTTTTTTATCTTTTTCTCGTTCTTCTTCTTCATCTTTTTCTTCTTCTTCTTCTTTATGTCTTTCTTCTTCATCATTTTCTCCTTTTTCTTCGTCTTCTTCTTCTTCTTCTTCTTCTTCCTTTTCTTCTTCTTCATCATCTTTTTATTCTTCTTATCCGTCTTTTTTTTTTTTCTTTTTCGTCTTCATTTCCTTCGCCTTTGTCTTTTTTTTCTTCTTCTTCTTTCTCGGCTTCTTCTTTTTCTTCATCTGCTTCTAATTGATCTTTTTCTTCTTCATCTTTTTTCTTCGTCTTTTTTCTTTTTTTTTCTTTTTTTTCATCTTTTTCTTCTACTTCTTCATCTTTTTCTTCTTCTTCTTCATCATTTTCTTCTTCTTCGTCTTCTTCTTCTTCTTCTTCTTCTTCTTCTTCTTCTTCTTCTTCTTCTTCTTCTTCTTTTTCTTCTTCTTCTTCTTCTTCTTCTCCTTCTTCATCTTTTAATCTTCTTAACCATCTTTTTCTTCTTCGTCTTCATTTCCTTCGTCCTCATCTTGTTTTTCTTCTTCTTCTTGTTCCTCTTCTTCTTCTTCTTCTACTTGTTTTTCTTCTTCTTCATCTTCTTCCATTTCTTTTTCTTCTTGTTCTTGTTCTTGTTTTTTTCTTTTTCTTCTTCCTCTTCTTCTTCGTGTTCTATTACTTCTCCTTTTTTGTATTTTTCTACGTGTTGTTGTTTTTCTTCGTGTTTTCTTCTTCTTCTTCTTCTTCTTCTAATTGTTCTTCGTGTTCTTCTTATTCTTCTTCCTCTTCTTCTTCTCCTTTTTCTTTTTCTTTTTCTACTGCCTCTTCTTTTCTTCTTCTTGTTCTTCGAATTCTTCTTCTTGTTCCTGTTGTTTTTCTTCATGTTCTTTCCCTTTTTCATGTCCTTCTTCTCCTTCTTCGTGTTTTCTTCTTTTTTGTGTTATTTTTCTTCTTCATCTTTGGCCTCTACTTCTTCTTATTTTTATTTTTCTTCTTTTCCTTCTGCTTCTTCTTCATATTTTCCTTCTTCGTCTTTTTCTTTTTGCAAAGCATTACAAAGGATTACAAAGGCGGAGCATGCCGACAGGAGACCTTTTGGTCCATATCTAGGTCGGATGCGAAAAAAAAAAAATAATAATAAAATAATAAATAGAAACTATAATAATGTAAATAATAAATAAATACATAAATAAATGCATAGGTATAGTTAAATAATAAACAAACAGGTAAAAAGTAAATAATAAATTGACATATAACTAATAATAAATGAAAATCAAACAAACAAATGATAACAAAACAAAAACAAATAATATAAAATAAATTATAATCATTACAGCATCTTGCTTAGGTGTTTATCTAAATGATTCCTAAAGCTTCGAACTGAACTACATTGCACTACCTGTGCAGGAAGTTTATTCCATTCATTAACTACACGGTTGGCAAAGTTGTTTCTACCTACTTCCAAATTTAATCTATTTCCTGACAGTTTGAGACCATTGTTTCTTGTCTGATTCTCATTCAGTTGAAAAATCTTGTCACTTTTGATGTCAATCCTCTTTAAGATCTTAAAGACTTGTATCAAGTCACTTCTGAGTCTACGCTTTTTTAGGGAAAATAGATTCATATGATATAGTCGATTTTCGTATGATTTATTTTTTTATATTTGAAATCAGTTTTATGGCTCGCCGTTGTGCTTTGTCCAATTTGTTAATGTCTTTAATAAGATTCGGTGACCATACGATTACAGCATATTCCAAATGTGGACGAACTAACGATTTATACAGTTTGTTAATGAGTGATGGACTTTTGAAATCAAAAGATCGCGCAATCAGTCCTAGAATCTTATTTGCTTTTTCAGAGGCTGAAATACACTGCTTAGATGATTTGAGGTCATTACTGATAATTACGCCGAGATCTTTTTCACTATCCACTTTTGTTAACGAATTTCCAAATAACTTGTAATCGTACTTCCTGTTATTTTTACCTATGTGCATTACCTTGCATTTACTTGTGTTAAATTTCATTAGCCATTTTTCAGACCATTGCTGTAATTTATCTAAATCTTCTTGAATATCTAATTGGTTTAAGTGATCATTTGCCATTCCGCACAGTTTTGTATCATCAGCAAATTTGGAAACATGGTCTATATCATTTATATATATTAAGAATAGAAGTGGCCCAAGAACGGAACCCTGAGGAACTCCACTTGTAACGTTTTTCCATCTAGAAGTTTTTCCATTTAAAACAACTCTCTGTTTTCGACCATTCAACCAATTACTAGTCCAACCTAATAGGCTACCACTTATTCCATGCAAAGCTAGTTTAGTAAGTAGTCTTTCGTGTGGGACGGTATCAAAAGCTTTTGCAAAGTCTAGATATATTAAATCTATATTGTTTCTTTTGTCATAATTCGATATAACTGTGTTGTAGAATTCGAGTAAGTTAGTCACGCAAGAACGTTTCCGTCTGAAACCATGCTGGCTATCATTTATCAAACGGTTACTTTCTAAATGATGTTCGATAGCATCTCTGATGATAGTTTCCATTATTTTTCCTACGATTGAAGTCAAACTTATAGGCCTATAGTTATTTGGTTTCTTTTTGTAACCTTTTTTGAATATGGGAGTAACGTTAGCTAGCTTCCATTCTCTTGGGACATCTCCGGATATGATGGATTTCTTGAAAATAATCTCTAATGGAACAACAATCTCATTTTTCATTTCCTTAAGATTCTTGGATGCCAACCGTCAGGCCCTGGTGTTTTATTAACTTTGAATTTGTCTATACACCTTTTAATTTTTTCTTTTGTTATATTTACCGTAGTGAGTAAGTTTACCCCAGACTTTTCACAGGTTTCAGTTTGGAATTCACTTTGAGGTGTTTCGTTTACGAATACCGAGCTAAAATAATTGTTTAAGATATTACACATTCCTTCATTTGAAATATTCAAGTTGACCGTCAGCAGATAATAGTGGACCAATGTGATTCCTAACAACCTTTTATCTCTAATGTAACTATATCTAGATGACTTTTCGCAGTTGGTGTGTTAAAACAGACCTCGACGGCTTGAAATTGGTCCTATGCAGTGACCATGGAGAAAGGATCTTCCTCGAACTGGTGGCATTTCCTGGTGACAATGATAGTAATTGATAAAAAGCCCCCAAATTATGCCCTCATGTTTATCAATTGTTTTTCTTTTTTATGATATCATTCTTTTAAGTTTGAAAATATTTCAAAAACTCCCCACAACTCTGTGCCATGGTCTACACTGACAATTCTTTCATAACATAAATTCAGTGCTAAAGAGTGTGTGTGTGTGTGTGTGTGTGTGTGTGTGTGTGTGTGTGTGTGTGTGTGTGTGTGTGTGTGTGTGTGTGTGTGTGTGTGTGTGCGTGTGTGTTTCCGTGTATGTGTGTTTATGTATGTGCGTGTGTGTGTGTGTGTATGTAATTTCTAATGGAACAACAATCTCATTTTTAATTTCCTTTAAGATTTTTGGATGCCAACCGTCATGCCCTGGTGTTTTATTAGCTTTGAGTTTATACACCTTTTAATTTTTTCTTTTGTTATATTTACCGTAGTGAGTATGTTTATCCTAGACTTTTCACAGGTTTCAGTTTGGAGTTCACTTTGAGGTGTTTCGTTTACGAATACCGAGCTAAAATAATTGTTTAAGATATTACACATTCCTTCATTTGAATATTCAAGTTGACCGTCAGCAGATAATAGTGGACCAATGTCATTCCTAACAACCTTTTTATCTCTAATGTAACAAGAGAGTTCTTTGGGATTCTCTTTGGATTTATCAGCGATGTTCATTTCGTATTGTCGTTTTCTTTTTCTTATTATCTTTTTTAAATCTCTCTGTATTGATGTATATTTATTTTTGCATTTTTGCATTATTGAAAAAGTGACTAAGCCATACATCTAGCAAATATTCACCACCTCTTTGAAAACCTCAGTTGACCTTTAGATAAATGGAATAAACTTCATGCAGAAGCAGTGCAATGTAGTACAGTTCGAAGTTTTATGATTCATTTAGATAAATACCTAGGCAATATGCTGATACTGTAATGCCTGCCGTTATTTTATTTCATTTCATTGATTCATTATTATTTATCTATTAATTATTTATTATAGATTATAAATATTTGTTTATTATTTATCATTATATATATATATATATATATTTCATTTGTCTATTTTTTCACATTCGACCTAGTTATGGACCAAAAGGTCTCCTGTCGGCATGCTCTTTCTTTGTAATTCTTTTTAGTCATTAGATGCACCCGAGCACTTATATTTCTTGTAAGCCTGTCTCTTTTTAGCAATCCTTCTTTGCAGTTTCTTTGTCGAGCCACTTTGGGCGAGCCTGATTTGGGGGACGTCTGTCCTTAAAAGGAGTGTAAGTTTGAATCATCTTAGTGAGCGTATTTTGAAATATTTCCCACATCTGATCTACAGGTCTATCGTTTAATTTTGCCTCCCAATCTGTAAGCTGAATCTCCTGACGTAGTCCTATGAACTGAGCTTTACTGAAATCGGGTATTTTAGAAACACAAGTATCTATTCTAAAAAAAATTAAGAGTTTGAATCTAAGTTGTGATCGCTATTTGCAACAGATTCATCGACTTGTACATCAGTTACCATGCTCTCGCGGCTAGTGATCAATAGATCGAGTAAGTTTCCATATCTTGTGGGCTCTTTTACATGCTGAATTAAGTAATTGTCACCAAGAAAATCAATCAAGCGACTACCTATATGGCCATGTTCAAGGGTCATCCAATCAATGTCAGTAAAATTGAAATCACCCATTATCAATAAATCCCGGTTGCAGAAACTAGACAGTTCTTGAAATAACAGTTGGTCGTCTGCTAATGATAATGTCTTTGGCCTATATATTACACCTGTATTCATTTTTTTTTTTTTTTTCCATTTGTTTGGATTAACTCAACCCACAAACTATCATATGCATCCTATTTCACTTTCTCTAAAACACAAGCATGAGCATTGTTTTTAACGTACAACAGAACACCCCCACCTTTTTTGTGGTTTCTATCCTGATGAAAGTGCTTAAATCCCGCAATATTAAATTTAGATTCGAACTCTGTACCATTTAATCATGTCTCAGTTATTCCTATCATATCGAGATTTTCGCTTTTGACATACGCCTGTATTTCTTGAAATTTATTCCTAATACTACGAGCATTAAAGTACATGGTTTTAAGAAACTCGTGATTATTCCTTTTTGACACATTTTGATTTTCAATATCATGTCTTACATTATCATTTTATTTTATATATATATATATATATATATATATATATATACCTTGCTCTATATCATTATGTGGTCCTTCATTGACATTCAATGCCTCATTAACATTTCTCCCATCAAAATTAACATTTCCCCTGTCACGGACATCTGGTCGATCACGGTCATCCGAACTCTTCTTTACATTTTGTCCCCCTACGTCACCGTGATTCACGCCGGCCTCCCGTCGTCCATTGACATTATGTCCGGCATCCCTTCCTAAAATTATATTTTGTCCTCCAGTGACATTATATCCTACCGTGATATTTTTTCCTCCACTATAATTACATCCCATCGTGATCTTTTGTCTTCCACTGTCATTACATCCCATCATGATATTTTGGCCTTCATTGACATTCTGTCCGGTATTCCTTCCTAAAATTATATTTTGTCCTCCACTGACATTATATCCTACCGTGATATTTTCTCCTCCATTATCATTACATCCTATCGTGATATTTTGTCCTCCACTATCATTACTTCCCATCGTGATATTTTGTCCTCCACTGTCATTACATCCCATTGTGACATTTTGTCCTATGACATTACATCCTAATGTAACATTTCGTCCTCTACCGACATTATATCCTAAAATTATATTTTGTCCTATATTGGCAAATTGTTCTACATTAATGCTATACTCTACACTGTTTCCACATGTACATTCTATTTCCCCTTCCCTTTGGGCTTCTACCCTAAAAAAGGAGCTAGTTCATTACAAACTCCCACAATGATGTTTGTTAGAACATCTTTGCCTCTGCGGGTAAGGTGGATCCCATCAGAAGCGTAAAGGTCATGGCGCCTAGAAAAGAGATACCAAGGATCAAGAAAGTGGTATCCCAATTGTGTGCACAGCTGCGATATCCCATCATTGATACCTATGGCTCTACTGTTCCAACGCGAGCCTGCGTAGATCCTCGGGAGGATCCCACAGACTACGTGACGGCTCCCACGTTCCTTCATCTCCTGAAGGAGGACCTTGTAATTCCGAACAAGCTCCTCTGATCTCACCCTTCCTACATCGTTACTTCCCGTATGAACAATCGTAACCGTGTTCTTCTGCCCTTGCTCCCTGATGGACTGGGTACAATCGGGGATCCCACGGCCCGGTTGACATACAAGCTTGAAACGTAGCTTAGTCTTCAGCTGCAGGATGTCGTCATAGCCTCGCACCATGGAGTCCCCCACCACCAAGAACTACTGGTTTTCAGCCACTTCATCCTCCAGTAGAGCAAAACGATTGGCTAGAGCCTGCGGTTGCTCCACAGGGCACACGTCTACCGAACGCGGGCTCGACAAACGGGACCCCACGGAGCGCCACTCGCTCACGGCAGCGACAGTAGGGGGAAGAAGTGGAACGCTCTTTGGGTTGTGGGGAGGGGTCACTCTTCTCAAGGAGCGCACTTCTGAGGAGACGAATTTCCTCCTCACACATCCTGAGACGGACCTCTAGGTTCACGCAACCTTCACAAGCCATTTCTCTCCTACTTTAGCAATAAAAACTACAAAGAGAAAATACAAATCAACGACAAAAAACAAAACAAAAACAAAGCGGTCTCTAATAAACTAAATACGCAAAGCTTACTCTGCTTACCTTATACTATTTTTCCTACCTTTGGAGTACAGTAACAGAAAACTGTTTTGAATTTTGTAAGAGGCCGGTAGCGAATGCAAATCGGGTTGGGAGGCATGTGCTGGGTCAGCGAGTTCAGGCTCGGCGCCTGCTGTTTAATAACATTGAAGGCGACGTTATGTCTATGTAAACACACCGACGGTGGTGACTGTTTTATAATCGCTGATGTAATCAAAACTCTGTAAGCGCAAAGTTATTTTTCGTTTGACTAAGCTGAGGTAAACGATATTGCTAGTGACATTGTAACGGCTTTCCGGATTGGAGAAAAGGTGGAGAAGGAGGAAAAACTATTGGTGCATGAATTCAAAGTCACGCCCATAAGGAGTGACATTTATTTGAGAAGTCAGAGGAGATTGGATTAGGAAAATTAGTGACGTCAGACGAAGGTAGCTTAGCGTATGATACGGGGATCTCGGGAGAGGGTGTGGGAGTCGAGTAGAGAGAGAGATCCTGAGTGTACCCCAGTGAGCGTAATTACAGTGAAAGAGGAAAAACTAATCCATTTTCCTTAACCTCAGGACTGAATTGAAGTACAATACAAATACTAGGCATGGGGCCTAATGAACTTGGAAACTAGGCATGGGGCCTACTGCTTAAAAAGGACTGGAAAACTTATAAGAAAAGACGTGAGGGGAAATTAAGTGACTACTAACAGAATAGAGGAAGAGGTCTGACAGTGGTGGTGACAGTGACTCCAAGGGAGGTGAAAGTGGTGGCAGCGGTGGGATGAACTGAGTGTTAAACATACTCCGAAGAAACTTGTGCAAGAAAGTCTACGGGAACAATACAACCAAAATCAAGAGCGTACTGGTTCGGACGGTCGACTACGAGTGAAATCTACAACTTCAAGTAACTACTACGATTGGAACAAGCATTCTTCAAGATTCTTCAAGGTGATCATCATCTACAAGGCGGTCTTCAAGGCAGAGTGTGTGATGGAGCTGAGGAACAACGTCGCTGACGAATGACAAGGCCGTAGAAGGACGTCAAGATAGAAGTTGACATCACGAAGTGACATCGCAAGCAGCCAGGCTAAAGCAAGGTATTAGTAATTAGTATGAGCACCTCTCAGAATTCTAACGTGTTGAGACACGAAATCCATACCTCCAATGTCTCTATTCCAAAATTTACTGGATTATCTAACACCTATGGTGTTAATAAGTTTCTTAATTTAATAGATACTCTTATAGTGAGTAAAAACATTACGAATGAGAACCGGAAGATAGAGATTCTCAAGGAGAATATCGATCCAGAGCATGGAAGGGCGAGGTTTGTCATTAACTTCCAGCAAATGGAAGAAATTAATCAATATGAGAATTACAAAAAAGCCTTCATCAAACATTTTATGTCCAATTGTGATCAGGATCCTATTAGGTCATTGGTAAAAATGATTAAGGAAGTTAGGACAAGTGAAATTGACACAGAGTACTTAGCTAGATTAGATAGATGGTCAAAAGACATGAATTCTATCTTGAAAGATTCAGACTGGATAGAAAGATCTAGTGACAAGATGAAAATCTCACAAATAATCAAATTGATTACATTTAGCTTATTGGCAAAGAATTCTGATGACTTAACAGCAGAAAGGCTGTACAAGGATCTAAAATCAAATATAAGTTTAGGAGAAGTAGATTATCTTCTTCAAGGATACAGTGAAACCAGAACAATAAAACCATATGTAATGCCTATAAATCAACAAAGCCAAAATAGGAACTCTAGAGAGTTTAAGAAAACCGAAGTAGGACATAGGCGGCATGCTAGAAGTCCATCTAGGGATAGAGATACCAGAATCCTATGTTTTAATTGTAATACATGGGGACACAAAGCACAAGAATGTTTTTATGGGATTATTTGCAGAAATTGTACATATGAAGGACACCATGAGTATCAATGTAGGAACCCTCCATTCTGTATTTATCATAATAGAATAGGTCATAGGACTCATGAGTGCCGGAATTTTCGGGTACCCCCAGGGCTAAGAGGAAAACCCCCAGACACAGAATAAACAAATTCAGACCTCCCCATATATATACCGATAGGCGGTATTGTGGTAAATATGGGAATGCAAGGGAGATGAAAGAAACTGACAAGCTGATAATTACTGTTGGTAAAACTTCTGTAGGACCTCTCATTGCGGGTAAAGTGTTCAATAAGCCTATTCAAATTTTTATTGATACAGGGTCTGTAGTTAATGTAATTACTAGTAAAGTTTTACACCATTTGAACCCTGGGTCGAAAATGTTGGAACCAATCCGTTACTCATTACAAGGTGTAACTGGAAATCAGTTAAAAACATTAGGTAAGGTGGAACTAGAAGTTGCCTTATATACAAATGAACATTTGTACATACCAGTGATAGTGGTAGAGGAGTCTGTTTTTCCAGGAGATTTATTGATAGGATTTGCAACTATGAGAAAAGAAAACATGGTAATTTGTCCTGCTGACTTAGGAATTTTAGTGAAGTCACAGGTAATCCCATTCTTAAATCAACCAGACTTAAGACCAGTGACAGGAATCAATGAATCCTTAGATAACATTTCTATCTTAGATAGAGTGACCGAGCGGTCCAACCCTACAGAAGGTAAAACAATTTGTGAACCCAACTCAGAAGTTCAGGAAATCCCAGAGATTACTAAATTATCAACTACAGAAGCCTTGAGAATTGCAGATTGCGGAGTAACAAGGTCGACATTGTTACATCCCATGTCAATTAATAAGGTTGAAGTGTGTTTGAAAGGAATCAATGTAGACTCTGAAATAATTACAGTCCCAGAATCAGTTAAAATTAAAGGATTGAAGTGGGACTCAGGGATTTATAAGACAAATAAGAACAGAGTAGAAGTATTAGTAATTAATACTATGAATAAAGAGATAGTTTTAAAGAAAGGTACACAAATAGGATGTATTCAGGTGTGTACTAAACCTATTAAGATTTTAAATGAGACTAGTGAGAAGATGGAATTACCAACTTCATCAATTTGTTCAGTTCAAGAAGGAATAGACTTAAGAAATAGATATAAAGAATTCTTACAATCAACTAATTGCCCTGAGTTGGATGAAGCTTTATTTGCTTTGCTTGTGAAACACAAAAAAGCAATTGCTTTGCCGGGGGACGCCTTAGGCAAAACAACTGTTTTAAAACATCACATTAAGTTAAAACCAGGAACACAACCTATCTACATACCAGCCTACAGAGTTCCTCACTCTAAATTAGCTGTAGTAGATAAACTCATCACTGAAATGTTATCACAGGATATTATTGAACATAGTAAAAGTGAGTGGAATTTTCCGTTGATCTTAGTACCAAAGTCTGATGGAACTATGCGCCCAGTTATTGATTACAGGGAATTGAATAAGCACACCATTCGTGATAGGTTACCATTACCCATTATCGGTGACATTTTGAGAAGTTTGGGAACTGAGAATAGATATTTTAGCACTATAGATATCAAATCAGCTTTTTGGCAAATAGAATTGCATGAAGATTCAAGAGAGTTCACAGCATTTTCTACTACAACAGGACATTATGAGTTCAAGAGAATGCCATTTGGGTTATGTAATAGTCCATTAACTTACATGAGATTAATGAATACTATTCTAGATGGATTGTTAGGAAACACTGCCAGTGTATTTCTAGATGACATTTTAATAGTTTCTCAGACTGCAGTGGAGCACTTTAAGAAATTAGATTTGATATTCTCAAGACTAGAAGCAGGGTTAAAAGTAAAACTTGAAAAATGTAAGTTCTTGCAAGACAGTGTCATTTACTTAGGACATAAGATAGACAGACACGGACTTAGTACAGTAAATTCAAAGGTTGACGCTGTCAAGAATTTTCCAGTTCCGACCAATGTAGACAAGGTTAGGAGCTTTTTGGGATTAACAGGATATTATAGAAAATTCATTCAAAGTTATGCTGACCTTGCTAATCCACTAAGTTCTTTGTTAAGAAAGGACTCAAAGTTCATATGGGGACCTGCACAACAGCAAGCTTTTGACAAGTTGAAAGAGAAACTCACGAGTACACCTATTTTAATTTTTCCCGACTATGAAAAAGAATTCATTCTTTGTACTGATGCGTCTGACATAGGATTAGGAGGCATACTCATGCAAGAGAGAAATGGAACTTTGAAACCCATAGCTTACACATCAAGACTTTGTAATAGTGCGGAGAGAAACTACTCTATAACAGAAAGAGAAACTTTAGCAGTAATTTATTCTTTGGAAAGTTTTAGGGATATGATACTAGGGTATCCCATCAGAGTTTGGACTGATCACAATGCTATTCAGAACTTATTTAAGCATAAGAATCTTAGAGGCAGACTTGCTAGATGGTTTGCGATACTTCAGTGCTATGAAGTTCAATTTGAATATATTCCGGGTAGAAGGAATGTAGCAGATCCACTTTCTAGAAACATTAGTCAACCAATGACTGGGACTGGGTTGATTAATTTTGTTTGTAGTATAGAAGAATTAGTAACTTTAGATGAAGAAATGCTAATAAGAGAACAGAGAGATGATGAGACATGTGATTCAATAATCAAGCATTTGATGAACCCAAGAGGAGATCCTCCAAAGCTACCAAAGGGGTATAAGATAGAGGAATTTCATTTGATTAATGGAATTTTGTATAGGAAAACATTTGTAAATGGGAAAGATATTTCTAGAGGTCAAGTAAATCAGTTGGTTATACCACAAACTCTGGTAAATGAGATATTGAAGTTACTTCATGATAGTGATTGTAGTTCACATCCTGGAAAGGATAAAACTTATAGACAAGCACAACTTAAATACTTTTGGCCAGGTATGAAGAAATCTATATATGATTATATAGAAAAGTGTGTAAAATGTGTAAAGGTGAAGGGAAATACACCAAAACCTGCTCCTATACTCACCTATCCCATTCCACAGAAACCTTGGGAAAGAGTTCACATTGATACATTAGAATTACCTATGTCCGAGAACGGCTTTAAATACCTATTTGTTGCTATTGATTATTTTTCAAGATTCTGTATATTACAACCCATAATCAATAAGAAAGCTGAAACTATTGCTTCCGTAATCTATGATCAGATAATCTGTAATTTTACTACACCTAACATCTTAGTTTCAGATAATGGGACTGAATTTAATAACAAAATCTTGGAAAATCTATGTAGTGTATTCCACATTAAGAAAGTCAATATACTCGTGAATCATCCCAAAGGTAACGGGGTAGTAGAAAGGTTAAACAAAAAGATAATTATATGTCTTAGAACCCTAATAAGTCCTCATAGTGTAACTTGGGATACTTGGATTCCTTGTGTTAAGTGTACCCTGAACAATCAAATTAATGTAGCAACTGGTGATACACCTCATTTTATAATTTTTGGGGAGGACAAAACTCTGCCATATGAAATGTTGACTGCAGAGCAGAAGCCCATATATAATATGGATGATTATATATCAAATAGGATAAATACTCTTCAAAGTATTCACCAAAGAGTTAGGAAACATATGCAGGTCTATTCACAAGAGATGAAGGAACAACAACACAAAATAGCTCATAAACTAGAATTGAAAATTGGAGATTTAGTAATGGTCAAACTAACTTCACCCAATAATAAACTTTCACCAAGGTACACTGGTCCATATAGTGTAATTGATTCTGCAGGTGGGAATAAATTTAGATATAAACATTTAGAATCAAGAGAAGAATTGATAGGACATTTAGATGACATAAGGAAAATTAGCTTGCAGATCTATGAAGATAATTATAGTAATACTCTTTGTATCAATGTTGACAACACTGAAGAGTATAAGGAAAACTTTGACTGTATTCTTGCTGAGTTGAATATTAATCTTGATGTATTTTACAGATGAGGGCTGCAATAATTATTATATTAAGTATAGTGAGTGCCATGGACTGGAATCCGATTCGTCCTGGAGCATTGGTACATCATCAAGGTAACCTAATCTTGGTAGATAAGGTAGTATGAGTAGTTCTTGATTGTAAAAATGTAACCAAAATTAAAGAAAATGTGGACTCCATTAATAATAGTTTAAAAATTCTAAAACAGAACATTACTATGGGTAAACTTGAAACCAAAATAAAAGAAATAGAGGATAAATTGCACATCATAGGGTCCAATTTCAAAAGCACTAAACAAAAGAGAAGTGCAATAGTAGCGACTTTAGGAGCTCTTGCTGGATTAGGTATTGCCAATTTTGTCTTCCTTGCTGACTTGAAATTTTCCATAAATACATTTAAGGAGAAAGTTGAAAAAATTAATGAATTACAAACAAGAATAAAAAACATTGAGGAAATTAACTCTGATATTTCAGATAACTTAGAGAATCTCAGTTTGAAACAAAGTGAACAAGAGAATACAATGCAACTTTTCTTGCTACTCAATACTATGCATTTGAAATTATCTGAGATGCAAGTTCAGTTGGAATCTTTTGTACAAGATTTAGTTATGGCAAATTCGGGTCAAGTAACTTCTTCTCTCCTTCCAATACCTCAACTTATAAAGGTAATTAAGTCAGCAAAGAAGGATTGGAACTTTGAACCTTTCTATGAAGAAGCTAATGTAGCATTATATTATCCATTGCTAAACTCCTACCTTAATGTTACTTCAGTTATTATTGAAATCCCGTTCCCTTCTAACCTAAGATTTAACTTATTCAAATTGAAACCCTTCCCATTGAAGGTAAATGGTTCATTTTATGAAGTAGATATTCCAGTTGTGGACCCAATCAATTATATCCTTTCTGTAGACAATCTGAAGGAGAGCAGGATCTCTAATGACAAATTGAAGGAGTGTAAAAAATTTAATAGGAATCTTTACCTTTGTAATGCTCCCCTTTTTGTGTTCCGAGAAGCTTCACATGAATTCTCTGGTTAGGAATGTGTCTGTTATGAACAATTGTCATTACCAACGAATTTTGGTAGACCAAATCCCTCATTGTAACATACAAGGATCTCATTACTTGTTTTTCCCTAACAAGACAAAGGTTTCAATCAATTGTCCCGGGTTGAGTCCTAAATTGGATTTGGTTGAAGGTCTTGTCTCTATTCAAGATAACTGCGAATTGCATGCAGACACTATTTCCACAATTTCCAATACCCTTAATACAATGCATTTAACTGATGACACCTACATTTCACCCTTCAACTTCACATTGCCTGAAAACTCTCCTCCCTTGAAAATTAAGAGAAGACCATTGTAAAGATCTCCCTCAAATGATTTACATATACTACCAATTCTTTTCATACCTTTGCTTTCAGTGTTAGTGGCAGCACTGATTGCCTTTGTTGTATTCCGGAGATTGGCTCTGTCAAGGCAAGTCAACCATGTAACCGCTTAATTTATATGTACGATTTTAGTGCCTTATATATTGACATGCATGTTATTCACATTTATAGGTATTATGTTTATGTATTATTCCCAATTTATTGCATGAATGATGTATTTTGGAGGATAGCTTATTTCTTGATAACAATGACGCAAGGGTAGATTAGCTTATTCTAGAAATATATTAGCAAGCCCTGTAAGAGGGAAATAAGAAATTGGTCGGGACGACCAACGGTAGCTGCCGAGGCCTGTAAGAGGCCGGTAGCGAATGCAAATCGGGTTGGGAGGCATGTGCTGGGTCAGCGAGTTCAGGCTCGGCGCCTGCTGTTTAATAACATTGAAGGCGACGTTATGTCTATGTAAACACACCGACGGTGGTGACTGTTTTATAATATCTGATGTAATCAAAACTCTGTAAGCGCAAAGTTATTTTTCGTTTGACTAAGCTGAGGTAAACGATATTGCTAGTGACATTGTAACGGCTTTCCGGATTGGAGAAAAGGTGGAGAAGGAGGAAAAACTATTGGTGCATGAATTCAAAGTCACGCCCATAAGGAGTGACATTTATTTGAGAAGTCAGAGGAGATTGGATTAGAAAAATTAGTGACGTCAGACGAAGGTAGCTTAGCGTATGATACGGGGATCTCGGGAGAGGGTGTGGGAGTCGAGTAGAGAGAGAGATCCTGAGTGTACCCCAGTGAGCGTAATTACAGTGAAAGAGGAAAAACTAATCCATTTTCCTTAACCTCAGGACTGAATTGAAGTACAAGACAAATACTAGGCATGGGGCCTAATGAACTTGGAAACTAGGCATGGGGCCTACTGCTTAAAAAGGACTGGAAAACTTATAAGAAAAGACGTGAGGGGAAATTAAGTGACTACTAACAGAATAGAGGAAGAGGTCTGACAGTGGTGGTGACAGTGACTACAAGGGAGGTGAAAATTTAAATAGAACACTACACTTTATCTTATATCTGTAACTGTATAGCGCTATACGTATACAATTACAAAAACACAACACAATCACTTAACACTATTCGGAGATATAAATTTCACAGGTATTCGCTAGCTGGTGTCTGTGCAGAAAAACGAGCTCTCTAGCTGAGGTCTTCTTCGTAATTTTTTTTCTTATTCATTTTCTTTTTCTTCTTGATCTTTTTCTTCTTGATCTTTTTCTTCTTTTTCATCTTTTTCCTATTCTCTTTCTTCTTTTTCCTCGTCTTCATATTCTATTTATTCTTCACCATCTTCTTTTCTTACAAAGGATTACAAAGGCGGAGCATGCCGACAGGAGACCTTTCGGTCCATATCTAGGTCGGATGCGAAAAAATGATAATAATGATAAATAGATAAATGAATAAATAAAAAGTATAATAATGTCTTCTTTTCTTTTACTCTCCATCTCTCTTCGACTCTGTTCATAAGTAAGGTGATGAAATGTACAAGGAGTGGTGGTGGGTTGCAAGTGAGAGACTGGAGAGAGTAGAGTCGCATGTGGCATTTGTAGAAGTGGAGTTGAATTGATAGTAAAGGAGGAAAAGAAATATCTGGTAGGAAGAATGTTATGAGAAATAGGTACCTGAGGATGAAGGCAAAGAGAAGATTATATGAGGAAGTGCTTGTGCTGACATTACTGTATCATCTCTGTAGGATACAGAAAGGAAGAATGTGGGCGTATTTGAGATGAAGTGCTTGATAATTGTGGTAGGTAGTATGAGGATGGGTGGGAGTGGTTTGTATGCCTCTTTCTTTTTGGCTACCCTCGTGTAAGGCGGAAAAGCCTTTGGTATATGTATGTATGTATGTATGTAGTATGGAGATGGAAAGAATAGGCTTAAGGTTACAAAAGTGCCTATCCCTGCATTGATCCAGCCTCCCCTAATGTCCCCAGTACGAACTATGCCTTGTATATCTACCCCTCATCATTATAATCTTCGGTCAAGGGGTCCTGTATCTACTTAAACTTTATTTGTGTATTGCCTATGATGTATTCATGATGTATTCGTTGTGATGTTTACCATTTTTGTGTCCCTTTCTTAGGTATAATGTGTAACTATTGTTTAGTCTTGAATTGTATTTTGTAATGTTTAGCTATTAAGTATCATGTCCCGGACGTCCGGCAATTGCTGTGTCTTTGGGTGTTCTCACTGGCGCCAGTTCTTTTGTGTATTCTTGTATTTGTATAGTTACTGTATATATTTCTGGTACTTGTACTAAGTTTCCCTTTGTGTATCTCTTGTGTTTGTATTGTATTTATGTTGTGTTAATGTTTAGGGTGTGCTGTTGACACATTTCGTCCCACACTTTTCTTGTGCCGTTTTTTTTTTTTTTTTTTTTTTTGTGTGTGTTCTCCAGTCGCGGTCATCCAAATTTTCTTTTTGTTTGCTCGGTGGGGTCCCCGAGTGGTGGTGGCCGACCTATATGTTATGGTGACCCTTGTATTTTTATGTATATTTTCCCGTTGTTTTTATTTATTAACATGTATATTTGTTGCTGTATGTTAGTAGCCACCCTAACAGTGTGTGTGTGTATAGAAACATATATATGGAGGCAAATGATGATAGGGGTTGGAGAAATGCATCTTCGTTCTTTCCGTCATGGTCGGCACAATTTTGCAAATCTGTCTCGTCCGCCTTCGAAGAGGGGGAGCCTCGCGTCTGGCGAAGGGCAACTCGAAGTTTGTGGAGGAGGATTCTTCAAGATGCCAAGACACAGCAACCATGAAGAACACTATCATGGGCAGGATAAAAAACCGTCCGGTTGGTGGAACTGCGCCCAGTCTCCATCGTGGAGACCACAAGGAACAGGAGACTGCCTTCGAACAGAAAGAAAGACAATACTAAGGCAGCCGGTGCTAAGAGAAAGCGCCTGGAAGTCCCGCCCTCCGGCAGAAGCAGCAGCAGCAGGACGTGTTGGCTGTGACTGCTGTGAGCCCATGGAGGGCGTGGAGGAGGGAGCCCTGACCTCCGGCATCAGCAGCACCCGCAGAAGCTGCGACTGCTGTGAGCCCATGTCGGGAGTGGAGGAAGGGCTCTGAGGTCTCCGGGGCGTCGTCGTCGTCGTCAAAGATGACCCCCTTATATCTGAGGGAACCATAGGAACCAGAAGAAAAAAGCTCCCTAGAAAAGAAGTAAGATAAAAGGGAGCTTTGGTAAATTGTGCCAGGAAGAGATAAAGAGGGAGTATGTCGCTGATTGGAAGCGCCCGACTCGAGCCACAAGGAAGAAAAAGGCCATTTCGAGACGAAAAACGCTCCTTTGAAAAAAAGAAAAGAAAAAAGGATAGGAGCGTTGGCAAACTGCGTCACCGAGAAGAAAGATGCCTATGCCGCTGAATGAAAGCACCTGGTTCCAGTCCCAACCAAGAAGAAGTCCCTTGTGCCCCTTTGGCCACAGGAGTAGGTCTGAATAAAATCTCCCAGCGGCAGGCAAAAGGAACACGCCAAATTCGGCCTGGGCAGTCAACAAAGGACTGGTTTCACACATTTTTTTGGCTGCAACCCAAATGAAGGTCGCGAGGATGTTTCTCAGGGTCGCTGGGCAGTCTTGCAAAAAGAAAAAAAAACAGAAGTTTGATAATATCATAACGTATATAGATAACGACAGAGTTTGGAAATGACAGAAAAGTAGAAATAAGCAATTGTTCAGTGGTGCAGTAGGATCAGTCCAATAGCATACGCGGGTCCTTCATTTGGGATCATTCAGGAAGAGCTGACCTTTGGGAGCGACGATCAAGAGTCGGATCGCCTCAAACTCAAGAGCAAAAGGTCCCTAAGGGTTCCGCAAGAACAAGTGAGATAAGCTAATGCACTTTTGATTTTTTATTTAATTTCATATACGTAATATAATTAAACACGGACGACATATTCTTCGTTATAGTAATAAAATGAGAAAGATATGGTATATGTTTTTTTTTCTGCGCAGAGGTTCCTTGAGACATGCAATTTATTTTAAAGTTTACGCAAGGGTAAAAAGCTTGAGAAACGCTGCTCAAGAAGGAATGCAAAGGCTGAAAATTCTTCTTCTTCTTCTTCTTCTTTGTGTTCTTCGTGTTCTTCTTAGTGTTCTTCATGTTCATCTACGTGTTCTTCGTCTTCTTCGTGTTTCTTTTCTTCATGTTCGTCTTCTTATTCTTTTTCTTCTTCTTTTGCTTCTTCTTCGTCTTCTTCTTCTTCTTCTTCCTCTTCTTCTTCGTCTTCCTCGTCGTCTTCTTCTTCTTCGTTTTCTTCTTCGTGTTCTTTTTCTTCTTATTTGTGTTCTCCTTCTTCCTCTTCTTCTTCTTCTTCTTCTTCTTCTTCTTCTTCTTCTTCTTCTTCTTCTTCTTCTTCTTCTTCTTCTTCTTCTTCTTCTTCTTCTTTTTCATCTTTTTCTTCTTCTTCTTCTTCTCCTCCATCTTTGGATTCTACTTCTTCTTCTTCATATTTTTCTTTTTCTTCATCTGCTTCATCTGGACCCTAAGGTTCCGCAAAAGGTCCCTAAGGGTTCCGCGAGAACAAGTGAGACAAGCTAAAGCATTTTTTTTTTTATTTAACAAGCACCCGGCTTCGCCGGCCCTGGCTTTGCCAGGAGTGCTTGGCCTGCGGCGAGGCGGGCTCCGCCCCCGGGTGCTTCGCACCCAGCCCTTCGGGCATTGATGATACACATAAAAAAGTTAATAAAACCAAAGATTTTCATCTGCCTTTTACTTAAAACACCTTAGAACTATACATTTAATGTAGTTTCTTCTTTTTTCTCTTGGGTGTGAGTTCTTCTTCGCTGTCCTCTTCTTCGCTGCTATTCTTTCTCTTTACGAAATCCTTCAACATGGTTTTAATCTCATCTATTTCGTAGACAATCTTTTCAAATCTTTCTTCGTTTTTGGTATCCTTAGCTCCGATCTTCTCCTCAATCTTCTCTCCAATCTTCTCTTCGATTTCTTCAATTTTATCCTCCATTTCCCCTCGACTCAAGTAGTTTTCTTCGAAGAGTTCTTCTGGTAAGATCATCGCAGCTACTTCTCCTTCTGTTTTCTCGAACACAGAACGTGATATGCTGACTATGGATTGATCGGGTTCCTCTTCTGGTATCCTTGAGGTTTCAGAGTTATCTTCAAAGATTAAATCCTCCAAAGAAGAAACTTTACTTTTATCCACATCACAGAACACCTCTTCATAAACGCAATTCACCCAAGGTCTCAACTCGTATTCTTCCCCTTTCTTTGTATATCCTGGAAAAACTATGAGGGAATCGTGGCTTGTAACTCTAGAACACGCTACGTATAGTTGACCGTGTGCGAAGCACTGTGATGAATCCAGTAGCACACCACACTTCTCAAACGTCTGCCCCTGGGACTTATTTATTGTCATAGCGTAACAGAGTCTGACAGGGAACTGGTATCTCTTGAAGGCTACAGGGGTGTCTGTTGCCTCTAAAGTAACTCTAGGAAGTAAGATCTGTGTGTTCCTGTACACACCAGTTAAAATCTTTCCAACAATAACGTTCCTTCTCAAATTTGTTACCATAACTCTAGTCCCATTACAGATTTTCGGAGGGCAAATGTTCCTCATAACCATCACAATTGCTCCTTCCTTCAACCTTAATTTGTGTGGAGGAATGGAAGGGCTATCCATAGAATTGAAAACTGACGCCTGAACGTCCATCCCTTCTATTGATTCACAACCGACATCTACGCTCATGTAAACCACTTCCTTACCAATCACTTTATTGTACACAAACTCGTTAATGATTTCGACGTCGTTGTTCGTGGGAGATATTATAGCTCTCTTTTCAAAGAAAGAGACGTTAAATATGTTCTCTCCCATTCCTCTGTACACTCTTTCAACTAACTCTTCTCTGCTGTCAACTAACACCCCGAAACCTTCTCCGAAGTGACACTCTTTGTACTTTCCTTCTCCAACTTCTAATAATTTCTCTGCAAAGTTTATGTTTTCTTCGTCTTCACTCTTAAGTCGAACGTTCTTTATCAGTTCTAACTCTTCGAAGAAAGGCCAAAAGTAACTTGATTTCAGACAACTGTTCAAATCGTCGTTCTTTCCTCCTCCTCTTACAACTGGTAATATCTGTCTAAAGTCTCCAGCACAAACGAACGTCTTTCCTCCCATGAAAATATCAAGACCGGAAAGGTCCCTCAAAGTGATATCCAGGGCTGAGATTGTGTTCTTATTTGCCATCACTGCTTCGTCCCACACAATCAAAGAAGACATAAGAAGCAATCGAGCTAGTTCGGACTTGTGCTTTATGTTGCATGTTTTTCTTTCGTTATGTTCCATCAGTGGTATCTTGAACATATTATGGGCAGTTCTTCCCCCGTGAAGGACAGTAGCTGCTATACCCGAAGAAGCCACAGCTAAAGTCACTTTACTCTTCGAACGAACTGTGTCTAGAAGAAGATTCAAAAGGAAGGACTTTCCTGTCCCACCAGGTGCATTTAAGAAGAACGCTTTGCTTTTGTTTTCCGTCTCACAACCAACACTTTCAATGATTTTATCGTAACAAATCTTCTGCTCTCTGTTTAATAGAGGGAGAGCTCTCTCCACTGTCTCGGACAATTCTTTAGAATTATAGGCTTTCTCCCTCCTTATCACGTTTGAAGACTTTTCTCCATTTCTGGAAGAAGGTAAGCCGTAGTGGACTATGTTTCCTCCTCCACAACTGAAAACTTGTTCTTGGATGTCGTCAAGAGCATCGAGGTATATTTCGTCGTTGTAATCCTTCAACCCTCTAAGATATAGAAAATCACTCGAGAAGAGATCCTTTGTTTCTTCCCAGATATCTTTCTGGTCTTCTAGATCCGAGAACACTAACATGCTAGCGTAAGTCGAACGAAGTTCTTTGCGGTCATTTGTGTAGTTTATTATCTCCAGGATAGTCTGTTTCCAAGTCTCTTCATCTTTTAAAAGACCCATTCCCTTAACGGCTTCCCTGTAAGTTCCGTAGAGTACACCGTCCACCATCCTGAGGTCTTCGAAGGATTTGGGACCTCTCTTGTGGGTTAGAAGCATTCTCATATAGAACAGTTCTACTGTCTTGTTCGTTACAGCTCTTATCCTTCCAATAGCGTGAGTGTTACCTTTCCTCTCCTCCCAACATGATTTCGGAATGCTGTACTTGAAGTAAGCAGCTACTTCGTTGTAAGTTAGGGTGGCTGCGTATTCGTTAACGCTACATAATTTGAAAAATGCTGTCAACTGAGTATCTCTGTTTGCCTTCTTTTTTATGTCTGCCTTTGAGGAATCGGCGTTGAAGAATACTTCGTTTTCGTCCTTTAAATGGAGGTCCAGATTCATAACAGGAGGGTAACTACTGTGTATGGGGAATCTAAATATCTTCCAAGTTGCTTCGTTGGAGTTAACGAATCTTGCATCCGTGAAGTTCTTAATTTCATTGATTTCTTCGGTTCCCTCGGTTTTAGTGAATAGAACTCTGTCACATCCTTTGTTGACGTACTTTGTAACGTACGCTATAGCCTTAATAGAATTTGAACACTCTACGTTTATGTGAGAGTTAAATCTCAAGCAAAGATAGGGGTTGTAAGGCACCACCCATGAGTTGTCGATAGTTACTTCCTGTCCCTTTAACTTTTTCACAAAGGAAAAACCTCCTTCTCCCACAGCTCTTCTCCTGTAGAGAGGGTAGCCGTTGTTTCCGAATTTTATCGTTGAACGGCACTGTTTCGGAAAATCTTTCTGGCACGTCCCTCTATCGTTTTTCTTCCCATTACAACACACGGAGCTTTCATCATAGCCTATGCACGGTCCGTGTATCATGTTAGTGGTAACAATATCATACAGTTCTGGGTGTTTTTTCTTGTCGGGTATCTCGGCGGATATTAGGCTCGAAACGGTATTTTCAGTCACTTTACGTTTCATCCATAGAAGAATGTGAACGTGAGGCAAGCCTCTTTTCTGCCACTCAATGCTGTACAAATGAACTGAGACTTCTCCGAATATTTTATCTGTTAATAACTCTCTCATTAGTTGGTCTACCTTGAGTTTAAAAACACGACTAACTATATCTGGACGATTACAGACGTTAATAGTGTCGCCGTATAGTGTCAATTCTTTCCATTTCGGATTCATAGTGAAAGTTATGAAAAAATCCGGAGAACCGTATCTTGACACAAAACTTAACGCATCCTGTTGCATCTCTTTCATGTATCTCGGGCCTCCCACGAAACACTTAGGAAGTAGCACTCGTTGTCCTTTATGGGCTGAATCACTCTTAAGAATATCGGACCTCTCTTTTCTGATTTCATGTTGGTTAAAACGGATATAATCTAATCGATTTGATTCAGCCTTCACGTAACAGTCAATAACGAACCTCTGGAACAGTGTTCGACATTGAAAGAGAGCTGTGAAACAGTTCTCTCTTTCCATAAACATAGAAGCGTAATATGCGCACGGAGAAATCTTCTTCTCGTTCCCAGCTTTGTTAGCCTTCAGAGACCGCAAAAGATACGTGTAACCCATATCTCCGTTGGGTATCAATAAAGGGTACTGGAACGGATCATAAAAGAAACTGGTGTGATCCACAAACCTAATTTTATATTTCGAATCCTTCTTGGGACTGGTTATCTTTATTAAAAGAGGATCGTGCTCGTCGTCTAGATTCACTATACCACCCACAGTCACATTTGATGTCGGAAGGTGGTAAACTCCTTTATGTTCCTTCGTTTCAAAGTTTTCAACCGCTTTAAGTTGGAGATTCATTTGTGGTATCTCTTTATGCTTTTCAATATGCAATGCTATCAGTTCCCTGGAGTTTTCTATTTCAGACAAAATCTGTCTCAAACACTTATTGTTTTCGAGAAGGTAGTTGAATATTATACGAATTATCTCCTCGTTCTCGTTGTACTCTCTTTCTTCTATTTCTCTTCTGGATTTCGTTGATTTTTTCTCCTCGCTTATAGGTGCTTCCAAAAACAACTTAGAGACTTTATAGGTTCTGAGTCTAATTTGTTCCTCTCTACTGTTATAGAAATAGAGATCTAGGAAGTTATCGACAACCCCGTTAGGTCTTCTCCGTGTTAAGTCCGTTCTCCGTTGAAAACTTTTCTTCGTCCCATACCTCGAGTCTCCTTGTCTCCCACTAATAACTCTGGCCTCACATAACTGGTTCTGTGGTATATAGCACCCTTTATCTTGTACACCATAGCTTTTTCAGCTGCATTTTCCAATTTCTTGGATGTTGCAAAGGAACTGAAACTAAAGACAGTATTAAACCCGATTGTGTTCTTAAGAAATCTTTTAGAAAGAGGGGTAACACCTTCAAATAGTGATTTGAACTCTTCGTTTTTTATCTCAGAGGGTTTCACAGCTGGGATTTGTCCCGATCTACAACACAAACCCTCTGTCTCCCTTTTCCACCTTAAAGCATCACAGTACTTGCACTTTACGTCGCCAAGTTTTCCAATGCTGTGTTCCACAACGTCGTAGGTGTCCCTTATTCGTGCTTTCAAACCACTACAGTCTTCTTCGTAATCCGTCATTTCAAGCTTTATCCCCCCTTCCCAATGTTCCTTCTTTTCCTCCCGGACTTTTTCGAGTAACTTCTTATCTTCTTCTGTTACTAACATTATTCCTTTCTCTTGTCTTGCTAGTATCTCTTTGTATTTCTTCATTTTCTCTCTGTTATTTTCTCTATTGGCTCTAAACGTCTCTGTCTCGAGAAGTCTTTGTTCCCTCTCTTCCTTTTTCCTCCTTGAAGCTTCTACGGCCTCGAGTCTCTTTCTCTCTAATTCCTTCGCCTTTGCTGTAGCTTCTCTTTCCTTTTCTTCGGCTAACTTCTTCTTTCGTTCAGCTTCCTCCTTTCTCCGCTCTGTTCTTTCTTTCTCTTCTGCTTCTAACTGTATTCTTTTCTTCTTCTGTTCTGTTTCTCTTTGGACCTTCTTTATAGCGTGTTTGTTCCTCTTTTCAGCCACTTTGTACTTCTTAAAGATCCGTTCAAGGTAGTGCTTCTGGTACGTCTTATGGCACCACTTTCCTCCGTTATTGGCATAACTCTTGTATCCCGCAAAGTAATGCTTAATGAAATTATCTGACGTTTCTTCATTAATCGCTTCTTCCAATAAGGGAATGGAGAATCTTCGTATTCATAGTCCTTACTATCTCGAAGAATCTTGTTGAGAGACAGAGTTTTCCGATGAAACTCTTTAATGTCCTTCTCCAAACAGAAACGTTGGTTATCAGCGTATAGAGAAGGGAATAAAGAAGAGTGCTCTGCTGTTAACTTGTTGAAAAGCGCTTTATTGTTTTGTACATTTTTCTTGTCTTGGCTCTTCTTCGTGGTGACCCAACTCCAGAAATGTCGTATCCTCCTCTTTCTCTGAGCTTCAGTTTCTTTAGCCATTTAACGATAACCAACTCCGAGAAGGGGGCCGTAGTTCAGAAACCCCAACCCGTTAACTTTCAAATGTACGCTTACAGCTAGGCCGGCGGGGTGTCCCAGAAACACAATGGAAGTCGCAGACACCCCCGGGCCGGCCGACTCAGATCGGGAGCGCTCTAGAATTTTTTTTAGAGAGTTATATATATATATTTACGCAGGAGTTCCTTGATACATGCAATTTATTTTAAAGGTTACGCAAGGGTAAAAAGGTTGAGAGACGCTGCTCTAAAGAAAATGCAAATGCTGAAAATTCTTCTTTTTCTTCTTCTTCGTGTTCTTTTTCATGTTTTTCGTGTTCTTCATGTTCTTATTGTTCTTCATGTTCATCTACGTGTTCTTGGTGTTCTTCTTCGTGTTCTTCGTGTTTTTCATCATCGTGTTCGTCTTCTTCTTGTTCTTCCTCGTGTTCCTCTTCGTGTTATTCTTCGTGTTTTTCATCATATTCTTCTTCGTGTTTTTCATCATGTTCTTCCCCGTGTTCTTCTTCTTCTACTTCTTCTTCATTTTCTTCTTTTGCTTCTTCTTCATCTTCTCCTTATTCATCTTCTTCTTCTTCTTCCTCGTCTTCTACTTCTTCTTTAGCTTCTTCTTCTTCTTTATCTTCTTCTTCTTCTTCTTCCTCGTCTTCTACTTCTTCTTCTTCTTCGTCTTCTTCTTCGTATTCTTCTTCATATTCTTCTTCATCTTCTTCTTGTTCTTCTTCTTCATGTTCGTGTTCTTCTTCTTCTTCTTCTTCTTCTTCTTCTTCTTCTTCTTCTTCTTCTTCTTCTTCATCTTTTTATTCACCTTTTTCTTCTTCTTCGTCTTCATTTCCTTCGTCTTCATCTTCTTCGTTTTCTTCTTCTTCGTCTTCTTCTTCTTTTTCTTATTCTTGTCCCTCTTCTTTTTCTTCTTCTTTTTCTTCTTCATCTTCTTTTTCTTCTTTTTCTTCTTGTTCTTGTCTTTCTTCTTTTTCTTGTTCTTGTTCTTCTTTTTCTTCTTCTTCTTCGTGTTTTCTTCTTTTTGTGTTCTTCTTTTTCTTTTTTTCTTCTTTATCTTTGGCTTCTGCTTCTTCTTATTCATATTTTCGTCTTTTTTTCTGCTTCTTCTTCATATTCTTCTTCTTTTTCTTTTTCTTCTTCGTCATTTTTTTTTCCTTTACATCTTTTTCTTCACATTTTTTTGCTTCTTCATCATTTTCCTCTTCCTCTTCATCTTTTTCTTCTTCTTTTTCTTCTTTTTCTTCGTCTTCATGTTCTTTTTATTCTTCTTTTTCTTCTTTCCTCTTCCTTGTCTTCGTCTTCTTCTTTTCTTTTATTCTCTTTCTCTCTCTCTCCATCTCTCTTCGACTCTCTTCGTAAGTAAGGCAGTGTGACTTGGTGTTGTAAAATGGGCAGTTGGTGATGAAGAGCACGTCTCTAAATTAAATGAATTGTGTTACTACAACCGTAAAGGGCTAATGAGTTATGCAGAAATATTTCTCTTCATAAAAGTAATACAACGAAGTTAAAAAGGGAAATAAGGCGCTTGAATTATTCACAGTAATAACCTAACTGATCGCTTTTAACCTTATTCAAAATATTTCATCCTGGTGATAAACGACACAGGATTGTGGCGTCTGGCCACTTTGAAGAATCCAATAGCTTCTGTATTGTGATGCACTTCGTGAGAGTCAAAGGCAATAGTCATTCTTTGCCTCCACGGCGGAACTCCGAAGCTCTTGGTCCGTTTCAAAAGGAAGAAGAGTATTACGAAGGTTCCTGTCTTTTGACATGTGATATTCTTGCCTTTGATCTCCCGGAGCTATTGAATGTAGACCCTTTTGTTTCGTTGACCCTGTCCTTTCTAGCCCTGGGCAACTCATTATTATATGAAAAAGTAGGTATTGTTCCAGTACGTTCTGTTTGGTTTAGATCGTAATATTTTCTAGCATTTCTTAAAATCTGCTGTTGCACAATATTCTCTATGGTCTTCCAGTTACAAACTTTCCTCACCCCTTTATGTCCTGGAGATCTCTTTCTTGCAATTCTCATCATCAATTTCTGTTTTTCATTCTCTCCTCGTATATCTTGGTTTATCCTCTGGTCCTGGGGGGCATGATTTTCTCTTTATGCCTCACAGGTTCGCCGTGTACTACTTTCCTTTCCTCTATTTTGTCTCGTTTTCATCTCTGTCATTTGTTGACACTCTCCCCTTGCGCCTTCTTTGCGCCTTCTTCCTCTCATTTCTTAAAGTTTTCTGTATTTTTTTCTTTTACCATTTTTTCTTCTTTGTCTCCTTTCTTGCGTCCCATTTTCACGTATGCTCATCCTTTTGCCCTTCCTTCTCTCCCTTCTTGCTACGTTTCAGAAAATTTCTCTTAATTATTTCCTCCTTTGTCTTGCCTGTAATTTCTATATGTATTGTTATTTTTGTTGATATTGTCTTGGCCCTCCATCTCACTTCTCAGATATTCTCATTTATGGTTGAACTGTTTGCCTTCCAGCCTCGTTCTCTCTCTCATCGTCCATATTCCCACTCTTTCTAGCCTCGCTTGTCTTCTGCTGTTCCTACTTACGCTTCTCTTCTCGCCTCTGACCCTTCTCCCCGTCATTGTCCTCCTGTCCTTGTTCCTCTTCCTCCTCTTGTTCCTCTTCTTGTTCCCCTTCCTCCTCTTGTTCCTCTTCCTGTTCCTCCTCTTCCCACTGTTCATGTCCACCCTTCTACGTCCTTTCCTGCCAATTCTCCTTCCACTGCACCTCCTCCTCCCTTCCCCTCTCCCTTCTTCCCTCACCACGTCCTCACA